>NW_010245462.1:92080-96285 GCF_000690775.1 Eurypyga helias | reverse complement strand
TCCACTATTAAAAAGACATTTCTTTCAGGCAATCACAGAAAAATGAAGTCATCACTGTTGGTTTATCCCATCACAGTCCATTTACTGACCTGCTACATGCTGCTGAGGTCTTGTGACCCTTTACCGAGATAGCCACGATGGCTTCCAATCTGTATTTGCTCTTACACCCCACCTCTCCAACCAATCAGTCCATCTATAAACCACAGGGAGCCTTGCTGCCACTGAGGGAAATTCTCTCGATTTCTATGGCCAAGGACAAAATATCATACCTGAATAGCAGTCAGCATACACACCCAGACAGTGTAACCTGTGTTTTAAGACAGCAAAGAGATTTCCAATATTAAAGACTTGATTATATATCTCATGTTTTAATATTATCTTATCCAAATCCTTGTTCTCCCTCCCACCCTTCCAGGAGAAGATGGTCAAATCTAAAAGGTTTTGTCTTTTTCTAGCCCAGGAAAGAATAAAATTACATCCTTCAATGGAAGATGTTCCACTCAGATCACTATTTAGAACTGTATTTACATGACACCTAACAGAAGTGGTCCTAGACCACTGAGCAGTCTCATAGGCACTTCTGCAATATGTTTTTAAACCCATGAAGCCATATTTTAAGAAGCAGTTTGCTAAAGAAGTACCCCCACACACACTCGCAGCATTTTTTGAGGGAGGTCTATTAAATAACTTTTGTACTTGTGATTGATATAGGAAGAAACAGTACTGGGAAAACAGAATTTGAGATCCAATGGTATAATTATGAAATTGAGCATGACACTGCAAAATAGAAATTCTAAGTTTCTCCCTGTAGAGGAAAAAACTCCCAACCTGTTTTGCCAATACAAGATACAAATTTTACCTAGTTTTCAATACGTAAAAACAATTAAAGCGTCTTGCTCGCATATTAGTCCTGAGTGTGTGCTTAGACTAAATTGCCTCTATCCTCCTTCAGATAGGAGAGGATTTTCAGATGAGCTGTCATTAAATAATATGCTATGCATTAAAGCAAACGTTAACATGCTTTCTCAAGTTATTGCAGAAGAGAGCACCTTTAACATATATGAGGGATCATTTTCATAATTTCGTTTCCATCCCTGAATGTCAACCAATTTAAACAGAATCAGAGCATTGCGAGTTTGACCACATGTCAAACAGATGGAAAGTTTTGCTTACCCACTCTGTTCTCTGTGACGGAAGGTGGAGAGTACACAGTAGGAGCTTCCAAGATATCAATATATTAGAGAGGAAAAACTCAGACATTCTAATAACCCCCACAATCCAAAATTTCACTCAAAATAAGCAAGTTCTGTGAACCTTAATTGACCACAGCAGATTTGGAAAGCCAGATAGAGTACTACAAGAGGCAGACAGAACTAAAAAAAAAAAAAAAAAAACACGCAGATATTTTTGTCCTAGATAATATTTCAGTACAGAGGAAAAATGTAAGACCTCCTCCATTTAAAACATCTCACAAGTTTTGTTTGTGGACAACTAAACTACGGATTTATATTCTGGAATACTTCATAAAAATATATTTAAATATACATTAATTACAAGAACATTTAAATAAAAATTATCACTTCTACATAAGTAATGGTGCACAAAAAGGAAGGTTATAATGAATTAACTGCCTATACATCTTCATAGTCATGCAATAGGTGAAAGAGACGGTAAGAGTATTCAGTAATATCAGCTATATTTTCAGAGGACTCTCTGATCATCTTAGTCCTTATATTTTGGGACAAATGAGATTTTCATGCTTTGAAAGCCTCCACTGGGTCCTTTAGAAGAGAGATCTCTGTTCCCCAAGTGTGTCGGAGACAACTCTGAACTAAGGCATGCATCAACCTAATCAATATATTTTGCAGTTAATATACCCACAACACACTACCCATCACCAGATTTTGAATTCTGCATTAGAGGTTTGAGGTTAGACAACCACAGATTTCTTACTTTCTTCATCTCACAATAGAAATCTAAAGAAACCTGAACATACAGAAGGGGAGGGAGTTGCTCACTTTGAATCATTTGTTACCATAAACCTGATGACTTGGATTCTTGTTTGGGAAAAGTGTGTCATGAGACCTGTTGAAAAGAGTCTGTTTCAAATAGACTCAGTGTCACACCCATCTGGATGGTTCTTCTGGTTTTGTCTTCATTTGGGGTTTGGTTTGGCTCTCTTGGAGCTTGTTATTTCACTTTTTTAAAAAAGCTGCCAAATGCGGACAGCGGGTGTGTCTTGTTGGCATCTTGCGGTCCACATAATATGGCCATTTTGCTGATTGTCAGGGTAATATGATTAAGACCTTAAAACCATGGGAGATTTTAGCCAGCAACGTGCATTGAACAGCAGCAGTATTTGTTGAACAGCAGCAATTAAGCCTCATTTCAACAGTCAAGTATGACCACCTCCATCACTCTTCATCAATGCAACCTCTCTGAATCCCCAGCTGTATCATTTATCTGGGTCCTCCTTTACCAACCATTATTAGGCGTAGCTCCAACCAGCTATTACTTCACAGAGAAATAACAGCAACCACAATGAGTTAAATCAAAGGTCCTCCCAGTCCAATACCCTGTTTCCAGCCATGTCCAGGAAACAGCTGTTTAGGAACAGAAACAGAGCAAGTGAATGATCCACCTTGTGGTATAGTCTCCCAGCAATCAGCAGTTTAAGGAAATATTTCCTGATTTCCAGAAGTAGACTGTTCCCACAAGATTATGTGCATCCATTGCTTGGCGTTCCCTCCTAGCCAACTGGCAGAGGTTGGATCTTCAATCTGTCAACCCTCAAACTCTGCAGAATAGGCCAAATTCTCTGCCAGTAAAAATCAGTGACATTTCACCAGCTTGAAAGCTGTTAACATTAAATAAATACGTTGGACTCCTATCTTAAACAGAAAGCATTTGAGGGCCCAATTCCCATGCACACAGAGGATCTATTAAATCCTAGTAGCAATAAGGAAAAGATTAGATGCAATCATGAATTTTATTTGGCCACCCCTGAGGGGCCTTAGCCCAGATTCGAAAGAGGTTCCGTTATGAATTTAAAAGCTAATAGATAACCCCCAAATATTAATCTCCTTTTAAGTACTATGTCCAATGTGTGGTGCTAAGAAAACCAAGTTTCAGAAGTAAACATATAAAAGAAATTAAAGTGTTGCAATTAACTATCCACATAGCTAAAGTGATTTACAGCAGCCAATTCAGCCAAGCATTGACATGAAGAGTAGCACACATGGTAAGATGATACTGTGTGGTATAATATTCATTAATCTTTTCAAGGATTATTTCAGGGTAGATGGCCTCAATGAATTAGAAAATACCTGCCAAAATAATCTAACATATATCACATACCACACAGAGAAGGGTACCAAAGCAGGGGATGCTTTATTAAAGTTACGCTAGGGTTATTAAAATCCTAGCGTAACTGAGGTAGGAAGTGACCTCCGGAAGCCATCTACTCCAAACTCCAGTTCAGAGCAGGTGTAATTACACCAGACTGCTCAGGGACTTGTCTAGTTGAGTCTTGAACATTTCCAAGGACAAAAACTTCACAAAATTTAAATCATGAGGTTAGAAAAAATAATTCCATTTAAGTTGTGTCAAGCAACATAATTCATCCATTACAGCATGCATATTGCATTTACTACTTCCCTACTGTTTCTTATTGCTGTTCTGCTGAGACTCTTAAAAAAAGTATTTGATGAAGAAACTTTTTGCAGAGGCCTCAGTCATCTTCTGAAGCTGATAGGAAAGAGGGGAAGGACAGGTTCTTATCACACCATTCATCACCTGAGCCAAATTATTGTGTAGAAAAAGCATAAAGTGAGACAGTATGTGTTTATACATTTTCAGTGAAGGATTCAGAACTCCCTAATGCATTGCATGTCTTGGGAAACAGCACCACCATTCTGAAGGGACACAGCAAGAGGCAGACAACAGCTCCAAGATAGCCTGAAACTGGACCCTGACCCATCCAGAGTCTGGCTGTTGGATCATCTCCTCTACAGAACTCCCACGCAAGATCAAGACTTTTGTACACCAACCTTTCCTCCTACCCCCTTCCCCTCTACAACAGGTTTTACAAGTTCTGCCCAGGCCCCTGGGAAAGCCTTTGTTTCTGCTCTCTTAATCTTGGCTGGATACTCCCAAGCAGCAGTTTGCCTGCCTCTCCTTGAGGGGAAGGTTTCTCAGACCCCAGC
>NW_010245462.1:70825-92070 GCF_000690775.1 Eurypyga helias | reverse complement strand
CTGCTCTCTTCAATTAGATTTAAATGATCTCCATGCAGAAATGATCTCCCGCTGTAATCAGAGTCTTGCAGGACCCAGTCTTAATAGATCACAATATTACTGTGAACAAAAGCAAAACCAAGAAACAACCAAAAGTCCACTGAGAAATACTGGCCACTACAGAATTCCACACAAGCCAGGAAGTGATACACTTTAGGGGGTAAGACAGCTCTTGGACCACACACACATTGTTCAGCAAGCCTGCTGATACATTAGGGAACAGATTAACATCTAAGGGTGCTGGGTTTGATAACATCTTCTACCCCCCTATCATGCCCAAATCACAGTCTGTTTCAAAAGGGAGGGATTAATTGCATCAGCCATCACACAGGGCAGATAAAACATCACTAGTGTTTATCACTCACCTGGGCATTTGACTGCAAAACATAATTACTAATGCTTTGTAGACTGTGTTCCTCATCACTCTGCATGCCCCAGTAGTCGGGATAGCTAAATACCAGTAGTCAATGTCAATTAAATGGAATGAAGAGAAGGAAGATCTTACAGCTTTAACACGACTCTTCTGGTTTCCTCAAACTCCCACCCCTCATCTTTGTAATGACAGGGGGGATATTTATGAAGCAGCAGCCAAAAATTAATTTAGCAACATATTACAAGGTTGCAACAAAAATCACACGTGGAAAATGCATCCTCAGCTCAGTGTGTGAATGTCAGGGAAGCATTCTGTGTGCCTCCCCATGCACAGAGATAGGGAAGATTAAGTTCATCAGTGTTATAACCACCACCATCACTAGTTTGATTAGTCAAACAATCACAGAGAAGGGACTATTCAATGCAAATCACATACACCAAGTAGTCTGCTGCAACCTAACACCATCAGCCCAACACAGTTTGGATCCACAGCTGGCTTGAGCAAGGAAGAGCACCCTTATGTCAGTAAGGGTGGTGTCTCACTGATTTTTCTAGCAAAAACCCAAGCACAAGCACCCCTACCACTTCCCCATACATCAGTTCAGGCACAAGCGATTTATGCCAGCTTCAGACTTCTCTGTGGACTAGAAACCCATCAGCCATCACTTTCCACATGATGATAAGCCATAGTTAATGCTCCAGGAGTTCAGTGTATCTTAACCAGTCTTAGTAAAAAAAGAAAAAATGAAGTTTTAAATCCTAGAACAAAAGGATTTCAAGACATTCCTGCCAATCAATAAACAACAAACACTATGTATCAACATCTGTCTTAATTCTTCAAGGTGCAAAAGAAATGAAGGTCAGACATTAGCCATTTGCAATCTCATCTGAACCAAAATGTCTTCATATTATGGTGAACCTGCTTAAAACGCACATTTAGGTGAAGTGACCCTTTGTATGAACCTGCAACACCACAGGATTTACAACATCCTCCTTGTACTTAAATCAAAGCATCACTGCTTGTTCTGATAAAAGCTTTAACTTCACAGACATTACCCCAACAACACACCGGCAGTTTAACAAAAGGCTCCAATACGGCTCACTCTTGTGATGCAGTCAGATATTTCACACACACACACCAGCTGCAGAGAACCCACATTGGTGAGCTGCAGGCAGAGGGCACACACAGGCACGCAGAGCAAGTTGGCGGGCTCACCACAGCTCTGCAGTAGGTTTGCACGTACCTTCTCGTACGCACATGCATAAAAAAATACCATCCAGGGCCCAACATCTCCATTGAGGTTGTTATAGACTGTGACATCCCCACCAGCCTCTCAAAGACACTTGCACTTCAGCACCCAGCACAGGGCCCACAGACACACTTACCGTTCTGAAGCACCCACTAATGCCGAAGAGCTTCAACAAGCTGCCGGTTTGTGAAGCAGATCTCATCTGCCAGCCATTTGTAGGCAGGCAATAGAGTTCATCAAGTCCCCAGACCTTCAAAGAAGGATCTTCTTGTGGAAAAAGAAGACTTCCATCGCTCACCCAGCCCAACACAGCAGTGTTCATTTTTACTCTTGCTGCTGCCTTTCAGCTGCAACGCAGCAAGCTCGTCACGATTCATTCCTCTGCCACTAAACTGAATGACCAGGGCTACAACCACGCACATCACCAAGTCTTTCATCCTTACTCCTTGCTCTCAGCAGTGTCCTCGGCAGTCTCTCCATTTCCGAGAGGATTTCAGGAAAACTTGTGCAAAGCAGCTGAGCTCCATTCTGCACTGCTTTCCCGCAGTATTTCCTCTTCCTCGGGAAACAGCTTCACTGTTCCTTCACAGCAACAGTTTTCATCCAGGCAGTATTCCTCAGCTAACATCCTCAACCTATAAAAACAGCTCGACCCAAGCTCAGAACTACTACAGCTCACTCTTTATAGAGCAGTATACTCCCAACTCAGTCTTTCCTCAGTGTGCAGCTCTCTATAAAAGCAGCACAAACATATTATTTACCAACCAGCCTTCCCCTACAAGCTCAGCCCCTTCCTTGCTGAAAAACCTGGTGCAGGTGCAGCCAATTGAGCAGGGCTGGCCACCGCCTAAAAGGTGCAAACCCCTCCCATGTCCTACCAGTAACTACAGAGGACTCACTTTTAGTTTGCACTGATACAATGAGGGACAGAACATTTATTTGGGTATGTTTTAGGCAGTCTTCTGACTCACAAGAATTTAAGTTCTTTTTAGGATGCTTTTTATTTGAAATTTAAGGCGTTCCATTATTTAACAGCTGCAAAGAATCAAGAACAAAGATTATGAACAGTTTAGGGAAAATTAGATAGTGATGAACAAAGTGTTTCTGATTGCATGGGACTGGCCTGAAGTAGCCTGCTTTAGCACCTAATTAAAGGAGTATCTTCTCTTCCTTGCAATGTGAATTGTTAATATAGCATAAACAGACAAGATGGAGAAATAGTGTATTTCCTACTCATTGTATCAAGGGTTTTGGAAGGTTACATCAGAGGTATCTCATCTTTGTGCTGTGGGGCTGGGCTGGGCTGCTAGTGCAGCTCACCCAGTCCACTTCCCTCTGCAGTGCTATATCCTGAGGGCCCCCCCAAGACACTGACAGTAAGGAATTGTTTGAGCTATTCTGCCTCTTTCTAGATTTGGTCACACCCCCTTCATGCAGATGAAAGCTGTCCAGCCATAGGTACAAGCACGTGCTTTGGTCCATGATCAAACTTGTGCCTCTGCTAATGTGCAGGGGACACCTGCATTCCAATCACACAAATGAGGAATGTAACCGTGCACTACGGAGAGAAAGGCTCATCATTCGCATTTGCAGGGTCCTTGCTCAGGTGAGAAGAATGACAAGGCCATGGCAGGCTGCCGTAAAGCCTCTTCCCAGTCGGATAACATCAAGTAGCCAGATATTGTCAGATGCCAAGCCTGCACTTCATATCCCACTCAACAGCAGCACTAGAAGTAAAGGGAATGCTTGCAACTTTAAAGGATTATTTTATGCTGGAAGGTAAAACAGGAAGGTAGAACCATACTGTACACTTACTTATGACACTCGAAACCAGGTCTAACTGGAGTTGATGAAGTCTTTTTATTGACTTCACTGGGCAGTCAATCAGGCTCATACTTAGAAGAGTTCCTTGTCTTCCCTTCAGATCCCTTATCAGCCTTTGCCTTGGTTTACACGCAGCTGGCAGCTCAGCACCACACAGCCACTTGCTCACTCATTCTTGGGAGGAGAAAATGTAACAAAAGGCTTGTGGGTTGAGACAAGGACGAGGAGGGATCACTCACCAATTATGGTAATAGATAAAACAGATTTCATTTGGGGGAAAAAAAATCAATTTTATTTGTTACCAATCAAATCAGAGTAGGATAATGAGAGATAAAACTAGATCTTAAAAAACCTTCTCCGCACCCCGAGCTTTGCTCCTGATTTCTCTACCTCCTCCCCAGCAGTGGCACAGGGGGATGAGGAATGGGGGTTGTGGTCAGGCCATCACATGCTGTTTCCACTACTCACACACAGAATCACGAAGGTTGGAAAAGACATAGGTCATAGGTCATAGATCATCTAGTCCAACCATCAACCAACACTACCATACTCCTTCCTCTTCAGCGGAGACAGTCCTCCACAAACTTCTCTGATGTGGGTCCTTCCCATGAGCTGAAGTTTTCTTCACTAATTGCTCCAATGTGGGTCCCTTCCATGGCATGCATTCCTTCAGGAGCGGCCTGCCCCAGCACGGTCTTCCCACAGGGTTGCAGCCTCCTTAGGGCACAGCAACCTGCTCCGGTGTGGGGTCCTCCCTGGGCTGCAGGCAGCTCTCTACTCCACCATTGCCCTCCATAGGTAATAGACACATAGAGATACAGATAATATCTTTACCCTTTACCTCTTCAAATTTGTGCTGCCATTAAAGAAATGGAGAATGATGAAAAGAGACAGAAGAAATTAGACATCCATTATCTTCAGTAATGCAGCTCCTCTCTGTAGCATTCTGCCGTCTTTCTGGGTGAAAACAGACTTTCTCCTACTCAGTTTGCTGCTTTTCCCCAAGCAGTTGCTCAAACTAGCTGATCAGTGACTGAAGCAGGACATCAGTGAGTGTCTGCGTGATTTTTGAAACCTAGTCTTTTAAGGGGCCATAGCAACACAAGTGCTACCCATGAATACCAGCTTCCCAAACCCAAGAAAGGAAAAAAATTAAGGTTTTCAGTTTGCACAGACAACCTTCTGTTGTCCTGGCAACTTGGTTCCTTATCTTCATATTTTGGAAAATATGGAATGCGGGAGGACAGGAAATATCCAGCCATTAAGAGTTCATGAACTAATTTTTTTTAAGTTCTTTTCTTCAGGATGTAAATAATTTTAATTTCCACTTCTTTTAGCCCCCTTTACCACCATATGCTAGACTATTTTCCCTCTCGCTACACCTTGTATTTGACCTCCTGGTGAAAGTCAGGAAACATCATTCAACTAATTGTAAGCACCTTCAATGCTGCAGATGAGAGGGGAAACACCTAACTCAGTGTGTCAAGGAACTGCCTGCTATTTTACAATATGAAAACTTACGTCCCAAAAAGCAGCCTACGTTCACTGTTATTGCAGTAGCGCAGGGCCATGTCAGAGATGCTACTCATGGCAGCAGAAGTGGTTATAACTGCTTCAGTTTTGAGAAAGGAGGTGAACTGGAGTTTCAGAACTGTATGGTCTGCATTTTCAGCAAATTTTGTTCTCTCTGTTGAAACCTTCCACTTCTCTGTTTCAGTCTAGACCAAGGTGGATGTACACATGTGCATTCTGAGTTCATGGAGACATGTTGCACCACCTTCAGCAATACTGCCCACACACGCAATGTGCTGGCCTACAGTACATTTTCAGTTCTTTTTCTGTTTAATTTTTAAACTGGACTCATACGAGACTCTCCCTAGCCAGACACCTCATTAAAGCTGATAGATTTACAATCCCCAGCTTACAGTTTCTGGACTCTGGGTGGCCTTGGCCAACTTGTGAAATTTTGCATGCCACCATTTTTCCAGTTGTAGAATAGAAAAAGAAGAGTCCCTCTTACCTCCCACAGTTTGTCTTGCTGCTCAGAATAAAGCATTAATATTTCAGAGAGGACCTGCCTGTTACGACACGGCCCTCCACTGCTTGTAACAATGGAACCACAACCGCAGCTGAGGCTTCTAATAAAAATAAATCAGTGCTGCTGTTGTAAAAACAAATAAATAACATTAACAACTCCAGGAGAATTCTGTCAACACAGATGATGGGCAGGGCTGTCATAGTATTTTACTTGCAAGGTTTCTAGAACTTTGCTTTTGACCTTTTACCTTCTAGAAACAGCCATGTTACAGAAACCTCCCCAGAGAACAGTCTCTGTCTCTCCATACAAACAACTGAGAACCCTCCGGAGAGCTGCTAGGGAGATATATGCACTGTCTGTCAGTGGTGAAGGAGTCAATTCAAATCCATGATTCAAACAAATACACTTTAAGAGCTTCTAATGTTTATATTGGCTTTGTGTCTGCAACGCTATTTCGAGAATGGTCTGCCTAAGGCATTTTTCTCATTTCCACGCTGTAAGGTACTTTAATGGGGCCATGCATGCAATGGTTTAGTTCCTGCGTTGGGCTCCTTGCCGAGGCTTCCACCTGCCTGTTTAATGGCTGCGCTTTTCAACTGCTCTGCACGGAGCGATATCTGGACTTTAAAGACTTCTGCAGCAATGGTGCGCTGCATGGTATCGTGCGCCGCACCCACCTTCTGTCCCGAGGCTGAGAACAATCAGAGCTAGACAGAGCAGGGAAAGCGTAGTAAGAAAAAGTAATATTTAGACAGTAAACTTTCCAAGCATGCAGAAGAGAATGGCTTGCAGATGTATATGTTTAAATGACATTTACACTCCCATTCTTTGCTTTAACTTGGTGATCATCTTACTCTGGGCTGCTTCTTATGAAAAAAACAAGACTGCTGAGAGCTGTGTTCTTCTTGATGAGAAATAACACCCCTACCCTTCCCTCTCAGATGTACTAAACACTAAAGAAAAAAGTAGCATTTTGGCATTCTCTGTATAGGAGGAAGGTCTCCCAATGACATTTACACTCCCATTCTTTGCTTTAACTTGGTGATCATCTTACTCTGGGCTGCTTCTTATGAAAAAAACAAGACTGCTGAGAGCTGTGTTCTTCTTGATGAGAAATAACACCCCTACCCTTCCCTCTCAGATGTACTAAACACTAAAGAAAAAAGTAGCATTTTGGCATTCTCTGTATAGGAGGAAGGTCTCCCTTACACAGATGAGCTTAGTATCTTGTTTTCACCCCGAAGAGATAGCAAAAGACTTCACATATCCAGTTCAGGCATCCACAGCAGAGTTGGCACCTTACACAGATGAGCTTAGTATCTTGGGTTGTTTTCACCCCGAAGAGACAGCAAAAGACTTCACATATCCAGTTCAGGCATCCACAGCAGAGTTGGCACAACATTTGTCTATCACCTACTTCAAGGCTCCAGGTGAAAAGAGAAGGAAGGAAGTCTCAGCACTATGATTTTCGGGGCCATTTTTCCTTCGGCAAGACACAAACTGAACCAGAATTTTAAGATACTTCTTTTACAAAGTGGGAGTCTGACAGACAAAATTCTACAGTTCTTCCTTTCTCAGTAATGTTGGGGTACTTTGGTCAATACACAGATGTGCCAGAGTCTACTCAGGTACGTCCACATCTCTGAACATAACGTCCTCTTAAACCAGCCTAGTTACGCTGCACTGAACGAGCACAAAAGGCTTGGGCAGTTTGGCGTACACCCGTGATCTTTGGGGATACAGACTGTAAGCATGAACCTCACTTCATACAAATGATTCTCTCCCTAGCAAAATCAGTGAAATTATGTCATTTTATACCAAAGGATCATTTTCCTTAGACTGTGCCTTCTTAAAAAACAGTGCTATTAAACAGATTGTCACACCTAATGCTCAAGGCTAAGCAATGAAAAATGGCACCTTACACTTCTGGTGGTCAGCAGAGGAAAAAAAAAAAAAAACCAGCAATGAAACTTGCTTTTGAATTGTTGTCTTGTTTTGAGGAGTTCTCTGAATATTGGGATGTTGCAGTGAACATTTATCACATCATCTTGACACTGGACCAAGCTTTAGGAATCAGGAATACAGGCAGCAATAGCTTGCTACTGTCAGCTAATGCTGGAGTTAAATGCCGTTTTCTTCTACACGTGCACAGAAATTCAGAAGTGTTTAAGTTACATAATCCCAACCCAAACGATTCTATAATTCTTTGACTCTGTATTGGTGTACGGCTATGTATTCAAGTCACAAGCAAACCATAATATGGCCATGGCCTGTAAAAGCATTTCTTTCACAGGTGAGGAGTCTGATCTGGCCTTTTATTACACTCATTCAAAATCGGTATCACACCATGTGGACCTGACCTACACAGTGTCATTGAGGGAAGAACTGGGCCCTCTGAGCCCAGCATGACTTAACTCGGACTCTTCAAGACTGCTTTTATTATGTGGTTTTGTTCCAATGCCTTTGCAGATGCACTTTCAAAACAGCAAGTAATTCATACAGTCAGAGAAAGCAGTAATTTGCTAGGAATCAAGTAGGTTAAATAATTCTTGTGAAGTATTTACATAGGTATGTAAGAAATAGGCACCTGGAGCTAAAGATCAGACTGGATTCAAGGAGATCAATATTTCTGAACACATGTGAACTGCTAAAAGTACAACACAACTGTGTAATCCAACAGAAACCAGCTACACTTGGATTTGTTTTACAAATACCAAATGTTTGGGGCTTTTTTTCACCAGAGCCTTCTTCCTTTTTTTTTTTTAAAAAAAGAACAGTCATTCACTATGGGACTGAATGCAAATAATCAAACTTCAGTCACTAGAAAGACTTCGGTACATATTGTATTTGATTCTACTGGAGTAGCTTGAAGCAAATGTTTATATATACTTCCATTAAGTTTATTTTTTTTAGAGTGAATGCAAATAGAAACTTCTTGGATCAGGGGATGAAGAAAATCAGCCTTTCACAGAAACTACAACTGAGAAGAATTTGATAACAGTGCAGCATAAGGAGTACTATGATATTTAAGTTTCATTAAGGACTTACTTTCCTTCAAGAATTGCCTCTACCTTATATACCTAAAACTGGTTATCCACCGGTTACTTTCATTTGAGCGTACTGGAATCCTGATTTCAACAGAGGTATTTTGATGCTTTATCAGTGTATTGGCAAACCAGGTCTGAGCTATTTTAGGCAGAAGGCAAAGCAATTTCTTTTCCAATGCCTCAAGACATAACTGAACAGCCAATTATTTCCCTCTCCCCCTTCAAGCATTCATGAAATTAACAGTATCACCCAATCACATTTCAAAGCTACATAACCACTTTCTAAATAGGTTAAATACTCAGTTAAGGCTGCACACACACCGGAATAAAGGAGGCTTAAGAGAAGGAGGCATGTTATCTCCAGTACTAATAATTTCATCACCTCTATATGGGAAACGGGCAGGTATCATGTGATGTTGCATAATGAGGAGTAAAGGGTAAGCTCTGCAAGGTTTCAGGATTTGGTAAAGTGTAGCTTAGCGTGATAGTTTAGCTCTGGTGTCCTTTCATAAACCTAAAAAGATCTTTTCACCCTTCCCTTTCAGGCACATTACAACATCCTTTCTCAGTTCTTAACATCAATCTGTCCCTGACACAAATAACCCAGAAAGGAAACCAGTCAATCACTTGACCAGACCCTGCTGTTTTCTTCCACTGAAGAATTTCTAATGCTCTGGGATTCCTCACTGTGGAGGAGGTAAAGAAACTGCCCTGCCTTGGCATATCTGAAGAGAGCATTAACAGGAGCGCGCAGCAATTGGGATGATTTGGATTGGTGAAAGACCAGTGTCGTCAGCCAGACGAGAGAAACTTCCAGTCCAGAGTGAAGATTTGAGAAATGAGAAAATGTTATTGAAAACAGTTTATTTAAAATAAATACAATTTATTTTAACTAAGATTGTGGAACACCTGGTGCAAATGCCTCAGTTACTGTTATCTCCGCAGTAACTCCGAATCCTGCTCTTACAAATTCTCCTTGGGAAGGGAACATAAAATGGCCTATGTGTTCAGTCCCTCCCAGCCTTTGCTTGTTCATTTGGTTCTTACTGAGAGAATGCATAGTGCTCAGGGAAATGAGTCCCAAGCACAGATGGGATCTGTAAGTGTGACTGCAATCCAAATAATTACAAATTAGAAAAAAAAAAACAATTAATTATTTTTCCCATTGAAAAATAAGCAGTAATTACACTCTTATTATTCTGCAGGAAAGAACTGATTCCACAGAATTCTCATCAGGGAAAAAAAAAATCACACCCAAATACATTTTTGGATGTCAACATCCATATCAGGGAATAAATTAATTCTTTCTACGGCTGAAGGTGAGTAGTACTGGGTACCTTACAGCATCTGCACTCCTAAAACTTGCTTTTTTTTCCAAATTTATTACTCATAAAATAATGCAGTATCAGAGCAAATCCTGCAGCATAATGCAGATACCATCTAGGTCCTGGGGTAGAGAATAAAACAAGAGTGGCTTGGAACTGTGTGTCCCATGAGACAGCAGCACAAAACAGATGCAGAGATTTGTTTTGTTTTAACTAAATCCCATTTTCTGATGGGATTCTGAATTCAGACAATTCAGTCTGAATTGTCTTTTCTGACCTTATTTATTGTTCAAGTGCAAAGCTACAGGAGGAATTGCATCCATTCGTTTTATAACATCAGAAGAAAAAGTCAAAGCGCTCTCAGTATAGTTTCATTTCATGTGTTTAAGAAAACGTTTTGTAGCATCAATGAAGTAACAAGTCTTGATTTGTGCAGAGCTCATGACGATAAAATTGAACACCAACAACACTTTTGTCCAGAGATATGGTCAAAGGTGGAAACGACAGATACGAAAAGATACATCAAACAAATCAAGATTATGACTTGAAAAGCAAAGTAAATTAACTTAAGCCCTGAAACCACAGCCCTCCATGACTTGTTTGAAGCGTGTGGGAGGGCAGACTGGTTTTGTCTGAACTGCTTCACTTTGTCAGTTATTTCTCACTCATTAAAACTCCTCTGAGCTTTTCACCCACAAAATACTTATTGTCTTTTTATTCAGATTTGGAACTGAAACGAACATCAGCTTGTCAGGATTTCTTCAAGATGGAAATCCTGAGGAAAGTTGCTCAGCTCTTTCTGTCAGCTATCATAAAAGACAAATAATTGTCTAAGCACAAGTATGCCAGGGCTTCCACCACATATTACAAACATGAAAACAACCTCAGGTGCCCTGGCAGAGATCAAATTGAAGATTGTCCTCCTACCAGATGCTGCCCCAGAGCACCTCTGTCTCCCGCTGGACAGCTCCAGAGCAACAATGGCAGCGGTGGCAACAGCTCGCTGGGTACCCACATAGAGCCGTCTTCCTGAGAAAGCTGTTTCTCGCTACGACCACACTGAAGGAGTTCCTCTGTTTCCATTAGATCCTCTAATATCTGTTCAGCTCCCATAGTGTCAGGCAGAATCCTGCAAACAGACTTTAAAAAGTCCAAGTTACTCCTTTGCATTCAGGTCAGAACCTTTGTATTTTGATCCTTTATTGTATAATAAACATTATGCTTTTTTAACTATTGGCCAACAGCTGCAGAAGCTGTTTGTCTGTACTCTCCTGTCCTGAACATCAGGAGTAGTCATCACCTATTTCTCACAGATTTCCTTCCTGAATGATCTGTAACACACTGTGCAAATGCTTCCTTTGATAAAAACATGACCGTACAAACGGGCAGCACGGGTACGGTTCAGTCAGTTCGCACTGAACATCTCTAGAGGAAATAACCAGATGATTTTTCTTTCGACCCTAATTGAGGCAGAACTCAGTGAACAAGACCCATTTGCAGACAGAATCTATACACAGCAGACTATGTATTTGTCGAGGCCAACTCCTCTTTGCCTTGTGCACGAGATATACACTGACAGTTTTGCGGAAACCTGCAATCTGCATATGGAATTCATCACTGTAAAAAACAAACCAGCCGAAGGATATCAAAATGACATGAACTTTGGGCATGGTTCAGCTCCAGAAACCACTGTGCTCAAATTTACCTTCTACAGTGTATTAACCTACCATCTGATCAACACATAACACCACCTCCAGTTGAGAGGAGGGTAATTTCTATTTATACAGGGCATAGGGAAAAAGTCTAGGAAAACACAAGCGTGGCCAACACTGAACGTATAGAAAGGGACTTCCTTACTCAGCTTCTCCTAACTAAAGACATCCTCTAATGTCAGCAAGCCGACCTTCTTTTTCTTGTTGAGGAACTTCCTTAGACCTTTCTCCCCTCTTCCAAATGATTCTTCTTTCCCTTGTTGATGAACCCTTTTCTGAGGTTGTTTTTCTGTTATGGAGCCACCAATGAGACTTATTTGTTTAATTGCACCATATAAAACTATAACAACCTGAAAAAATCTCATTTGAACAGTCCACCTTCTCTCCTTCCTCAAATTATCCTCCAAAGAACCCCAGGCAGGACCTTACACCATCACATTTCTCAATGGTGCCTGCAAGGGAAATCTGAGGTTCTACATGCAAAAGAGGATGTAAGTATGGGAGGAGAAAAGCATGGCACCACTCTGTAATACTGTGGATAACACAAGTATTAGCACAGCTATTCTCCTTAATTCTTCCCCTCTACATTTACATCCCAGACTTGTCTTTCAAAGGGCAGGGCCTCAACACAGCTGCTGGATCTGTCCTTAGGCCAAGAAGCCTCCTTCTGGCAGTCTTCTGGCAGAGCAACTCTAGATGTATCTGGTTTGGGCATTCACAAAATAATGTCATCTCATCTTGGCCTCTGTTCCTGCAGATGGCCACCACCCAAGTGTAAAGACTCTGCTGTTTCTATGTAATTCACAAGAAATCCTGGTACCAACCTATCTTGTGACCATCACTAAGAACTGGGTATTCAGGACATTCGAGCATCCAGCCTGGAAACTGAGTTTCTACTAGTGACTAATCCAACTTCAGAAATAACTTCTGGTCTCTGGTATAAGTCCCACGACTATTTTTCAAAGGATTATTTCCTTTACACACCCACTCGCATGCTGAGAACCTAACTTTCCTTCCTATCAAAATGTGGGCTGGGCTCACAGCCTTCCAAATAAATCATTTCCAAGCTCCCATTAATCATTTATTTTTTCATCTCCACTATAAAGATTATCCCTCCCTGGTAATTTGAATCTGGATGACATGGAAATTTTGAATAGATTTAATTTCATTTTTGCTCAGCAAGTGTCCTGCCCATGGCTGGTGAGAAGATGGGTGAGTTTTTCCAAAGTGAAAGTTGTTACATACTCTTTTACTTATTTCAAGTGTGCGCATACACTGATTAAAACCAGCGATTTTCCCAGGCAGAAAGCTACTGAGTGTTTCAACCACAGATGTCCAGGCCATTTCCACAGAACATGCATTGTAGCAGGACGATCTGCTGGCATAACTAGTGACACTGATTACATGATTACATCTCACTCTTTTTTCTAGATCGTCCTGGTGACCTAAATAGCTCCAAGCCAGAGACTTCACATGAAAAATGCAGGACATACTTCACATAACCCTGTGAAAAGAAGATCCTGTCCTACTACAGAACAGTATCTCATGCTTCACAAGATGCCTCACCCTCACCAGGTTTTGCCAGCATTGTAGAAGATGCTGCCAGATCTAAGAAAGGAGAGAATATTGGCATTTCTCTTTTTTTCAGGGAAGCCTTTTCCTTTCAGTATTTCATGAGATTATTTCTCCTCCTACCTGTTGTACAAATACAGCCGATGGTATCAAGACTGGCATCCTGTGCTCTGTGTTATGGGCCCTCTTGAGTTAGGCAGAAGTTGAGCTCTACATGTAGGAAGATGCTAGGGCTGGTGAGAAGTTCATGGCCATTTTGACCTCTGCCATTTTACTAGAAGGTTTCCCATACAGACAGTGTTCAGGGGTGGAGAGGGGAAGGGATGGGAGGTTGTAAGATGCATTTTTTTCCCCAGATGAGATGCAGATGCCCTCTTTCTCTCTGGGAATTGCCCCATTCAGCTTTAGCCAGTATCGAGATGCATACCCAGCTTGTCATTCTCTGATACTGCTTGTATGGTGTCTAGGGCAGAAAACCACCAGAGCTTAAACTGTTCAAATAGTGGTTTAGACATTTCCTCTCTCCTTCCTCACAAGCTGGCACAAGGGCTCTAATAAGGCTGAAGCTCTGGAAGAAACATATGACATTATCCTATACAAGAAATACTCCCACAGCTGTATTGTATTCCAAGGCTACATTGTAGTCAGTTGCCATGATTCCATCATCCCTTCCTATTAAGTAGCCCAGATTAACTATTTTTCATCTCCAGGAAACACAAAAATGATTTGATAGATCATAAATTCCTTTGCTTTCTCTCTTCACAGCTTCTTCTCTAATACTGATACACTGTCAGCATTATTTCTGCCAGTGCCGTCACTCCTCAGTCCAGGCTATCGTGTGCTAAAAAGTGACACATTTACTGAGAGTCTCTGGAAAATGTTCACAATTTCTGCAGAAATTTATTAAACTTACATAAGCATCTGTGAGTGATTCTAATGTTACATTTCTTACAGTCCTCCTTTGGTCCCATTTTTTAGCATTCCTGAAATATATTAATGTACTGATATCAATACTCACTTATCAGTATAGAAAATGCTTTGTGAGTAGATCACGGTACTCACTAGACACAGTTTGCTAATGGCTTTGTATTACCCATAAGATGTAAAGGGGTTTCCAGCTTAATTATGAACACTACGATGTTATCTCTTCCTACCCATCTAAATCAATCCCTGCCTTCCTCTCTGAGAAGGTAAGCAACCAGCCCCTCTGATTAGGTACTTCAGATTACTCTTAATATTACCCTAACCATTACATGATCTAAAATTGCAAACCTATTTCTAATACCTGGGAATTTGCCCTATTGGTCTTTTTTTCAGAGGCTACTGATAGTTATCCTATTTGTGTTTAGTACCTACAATCCCTTGCTGCCTAGCAGATTTTACTTCAGCCTCAAGATCACTAAAAGTGTGAGTTTTCCCCTCAAGGAGAAATTCCTAATGCTTTGGGACACCTTCAGGTCCCCTTCTGTCAGCAATTGTCTCTGTATTCTTACATTATTAACACCACAAACTAAATTATCCCTGTAGGACATTTCTAAAAAAAAAGTATTCAGCTCATCTTTTTTAGCTCCACCACAGTCACTGGGGCATGGCTCAATGTCCAGAGCAGCACTCGTCGCAGGGGCTATTTGTGATAGATACCCCCTCTACACCAACACACAAACCCAGATCCTTGCTTTCCCATTCCTAGACCCAGCTCTGGGCTGCACCTGTTCCTTGGTAGATCCTGCTGGCATTCCCTGCCCCACTCCAGCAAGTGGGGGGCTGGCAGAAGGGGCAGATGGTCATGTAGCCACAAGGCTACTGATGCCATAAGCACAGAAGACATGAGCCTGCAGGACCCATAAGGACTGGCATAACCAGGGGCAATGACCGTGCCTGCAGATGAAAAATCTTCTCACCATCTCCCAAGCTTCCTGTGACTTTTCTCGAGGCGATCCAGACGCTTCCACAGCCGCTGTATAGTTCCCCGTGAGCCAGTTATCATCTCAACATGGTGCTTCAGTGTTAAATCCCCATCCCATGCCAAGACTGCATGAGCAGATTGTTCCACAAGCATGAGCTCTGCAACCCACACCCCACTACGACATTTCAGCTTCAACCACAGCCAGAGGTCACAAGCCATTATATACAACCAGCTTCCCGAGGGATCCATCTCTTTCCTGGAATCACTGTCAGAGCATCTCTTCGGTTAGGTCACATCAGTTCAGTATGGCCAGGCTGAACAGGAGGGCACAATTTCACGCAGACTAGAGAAAAGAGGAGGAGATGCTCTAGAGGGTGGCTGGTTCCGCTGATGACCATTTGGTGTGATGCCAGGCTCCAGCATCATGTCACGGCTATGTGGTCAGGGCTGTGCCTGCTCCCGGCTGGGCCCCACACAGGTAATGGGCAGATAGATTGGCCAGCTCGTCAGAGAGTCACTTAGCTAATAGCACCACTTGCACAGAGAGAATAAAGTGTTCTCCTGCTAGCCCCCATCTTCAAAAGACTCACTAATCCAGTCACTAACACTTGTGCTAGGCTGCTGGCAGCATCACCACGTGTTACATCAGGGCCACTGCTTGTGGCACCGCCTGACAACATTGTCCCTGTTGCTTCGCCTCCTGGCAAACCAGCTGTTACTATCAGGCAACCATTTATTGGCTGGAAGCCCCATCCCTGGCTGCCTTCAAGGCCAGGCTGGATGAGGCTTTGTGCAACCTGTTTCAGTGGATGGTGTCCCTGCCCATGGCAGGGGGGTTGGAACTGGATGCTCTTTAAGGTCCCTTCCAACCCAAACCATTCCATAATTCTGTGATTCTATTGTGGCATTTGATGCTGCTCTGTCACTTGTCTGCTTGCATAGATATTACATATTGGCCTGAATGATGATGACTTCCATTCTTAATCACAGCAATTCAAATGCCAAAGTTTGTGAGATTTTTTTATCACTGAAACTTTGCTGCCCATATTACCCAAATTACTTGTAAAATGGCTTCTTTCCCAGAGCACAGAGCTGCAGTAGAAATCTGCATCCAAACCCTGCCTGGCCCCTGAGCAACCTGATCTAACTCTGAAGTGGATCCCACTTTGAATCTGACCTGCTCTGAGAAAGAGGTTAGACCAGATGATTTCCAGAAGTCCTCCTGCAGTCAACGTTATTGTGGTCTAGACAAATAGAGGTTAAGTTACAACTCTCATCTCGATTTTTGCTTCCAAGCAAATACATCCATTCTAGAGCTATCAACAGTCCAAATATGGATGTTTGAAATGACAGTATATTTTTAACCCTGCAGGTCACAGTGCAATTTCTACAGGATACTTCTACCTAACTAGGACAAGGAGATACCAACTCATCTGCCCATCCTCCAACAGCTGTGCCCACACAAATATATTCCTCTCTCAGGAGTTCTACAGAACTGCTTCTCCTGTGATAGTGATAATACAAATAGCATGAACCTACTAACAAAGCGTTTGATTCCTACCCCATTTAGGCATTATGGAAAAAAAAAAAAAAAAGATCCTCTGTTGATTCAATCTTCTTATCTGTAAAACAGGAATATATATGGCAGCAAGAGACAACTTTCCACTATCTATTGATATATGACTTCTACTTCTCTATTTGCTATTCTCTAGATCTGAATGAATTTGAAAGTTCTCCAAAAATTTCATTCAAATATCTTTAGAATAAATTATATTTCAATGTTGAACTTCTACTTCTTTGTTTTAACAAGAGTTGGCATTTCAAATGGACATTTAGCTCTGGAAAAAAAAAAAAAAAATCATTTAAATAGTGCCAGAAGTGTGACTCCTTGCTGATTTTGCTCAAAATTGAGTGTGAAAATCAGAAACTGATTGAAACTGATTTTTGTCCTGGATGTTGTTCTAGCTTGGAAAACAATCAGCATTTCCAAATTAAATTTCCCTCCAAAATTCCCACATTGTCCTCTTCTTAATAGATTAGGGGTTTTTCAGCTGATTTTTTATTAACAAGGAGGTTCTAAGGATGAGGAAAACAGACATGAGCCCTCCCTCCTTTATGTCACTTTAGAGCCCACTGAAGATAATGCCATTAGAAGGCTACCTGCCAGAAAACTTAAGTGATTCACTTTAAGTGGTAACATTTAACTTGTTTTTGCCATAAGTATATTGGGATAGTAAAGGTGTCCAACTGGTAAACTCTTCAAGGACATTTGAACTTTATGCAATGCACAGGGTAGATGTGAATGAACTCCATTTACAGCAGTAGGCATACACCATGCTTTATATTAATGTAGCTGAGTAAAGAGGTTTTTATTGCTACTGTGCCTGAGACTAATAAGTCTTCTCCAAAGCCTGTGGTAAGCCTGTAGAGAATTTCACTCATTCTTTTCCTTAATTACATTGCTGCCAGTTGATACTATTTCATCAGAACCTAAATATCAAAGTAAGACATGTTCCTGTCAAGGTAGTAAAAAGCCGTATTTAAAAGAATCAAACTTTGATTTTCTGTGTTGCCACTTGAGCAAAAATTTGAATGACTTCAGTGGTATTTTCAGTCGCATGAGGAACATAAACTGAAGCCCAGCATTATTTGTGTGTGGATTTTTCCCCATAAATTTTCGTTTATTTTAAAGCAGTTTTAATACATGCAAGGTATTTGATTAAAACTTGCTTCCCAACAACAAATAGTTTTAAAAATCTTGTTCTTATAACCTCGCTTGTTAGCTGAAGAATAAGATGAAACAAAAAAAATCTCGTGACAGGCCAAGGGGAAAGGCACAAATGGAATGGGATATAAAAGTCCACTAACACATTAAAGATGTACCAAAGAATGTGATAGAACATATCTGTGGTCACTTGAAGATGCTTTGAGTGGAGATAATTTCCCTGAATTATTATGTGATAACATTCTTGATCACAGTACACAAGGCTCAAAGTTAGGATTCAGAATATTTTTTTTCTTGCATAGGCAAAACATTTCCAGGCCTTTTAACAGTCATCAGATTGTTTTTTCAAAGGAGCACAACCAAGCAATTCAACTGGAACAGGCAGACCAAGGCTAGAACCAGAAATAGGATGTAGGCAATTAACTTGCATTTGACCTGAATTTCAGGTCAAAAATCATGGTCAGAAGGCAGCTAATTACACAGGTTTATAATGATCTGTTAGCAGCTTCTCTATATGTCTAAATATTTGTTGTCAACTGTGAACAGTCATGACAAGACATCTTGCTCACAACTGACACTGGGACACAGAGTGAGTTATTTCTCCTTGTAAAATGCAACCAGAGAATCTCTAATAGCCACACGTGAAACAGGAGTATCAAAGCAGTACAGTTGGCAGAAGACTAGAGAGATCAAAGGTTTTCTCCTAATTTATAAAAAGCTGATTATTCATATCATCAGACCTGCCTTCTTCGCTAAGACTATCTGTCAAATACAGTATTGTCCAGCATCAGACAGGTACTGGCTTAAAGTTTCTACACTTTTCCTGTGCTGTGATTTCCTTTTCTCACCATGAAGACTCTCTTTCATGTCAGCAGATGTGCATAAAAAAAGCTGGAAGGAGAGAAAACTTCAATCTGGTTACCTTCAGTCCACTAGTTTGTGCAGCAATCCTGCACCTTGGATGAGGCAAATTGCTGACTCACAGCAGCAGATTCACACTCAGTCTACCATGTCTATTCGGACTGACTTCAAAATGACATAGCGTCACAGGATTGTACAACAAAGTTGTACACATCAGAAATACTCAGGGGAGGATTCCTACTCTAGAGGAACAATTCTTGTAGTTCTGTGGCCATATTATCACTAACGAAAAGTCACAAGGTCAGATGCCTCCTCCATCGAAATCAGTGGATTAGTGTGGCTGTCACAAGGGGAAAATGTGACTTAGGATTCCCCCCAAGAAATATCCACATCTCAATGAGAATGAGCAGCTGCTAGTTTGGCCTTTGGTCTCAATTTTATTGCCAAGCATATAAAAAGAAATGTTCCAATATTTTATTCCTTCTTTCCCACAGCTGCTGACTCAAGTAACTTCCTTCCACTGCCACCCCTTTTTTGATAGATATCCTATAAAGCTCTACACAGATAATAGCCTGATCTATAAAGTGATAGAATCACCCCCTAGTCACCCAAGTATCTTTAGAAGAGGGCACCTAATACAGTCAGCCCAGATTTATTCATAGGAAAAACTAAGTATAAAGTCAACAGTGCAAGACAACAGCTGCACTAATGAAAACTTTAGCTACAACAGATGTAGACTATGAAATGTAAAGGAGAGGCACTTGCATCTTTCTTCTTTTCTGTTATCTGCACCCTGCTTTTTATTGTTTAAATGAGATTTCTGAATCATCAGGAGATTTTTGTGGTTGTATAATGACTGGAGCCCATTCCTACCACCCTTGAATTTCACTGCAGGCATCTGGCATGAGCAGCAGAGCTCTGGAAGGAGTCTTCTGGGTTTAAGACCACCAAAGAGAAACAGACTGTAAAAGAGACACAACTACAGCTTGAGGCGAGTGAAAAGGAAATGTTATTAATGGACATTCGTGAACTTTTTTTTTCTCTGACTGTAAACCAATATCAAACCTACTTAAGTAATGAAGATTTCAAAGTTCAGCTTCAGTAAAACCAACTTTTCCTTGGTTCCATTTAGGAAAGACAGGAACATTGAGAAAAGACCCAAGTAAGGAACGGTCAGTACATTGTTTAAGTGTGAACAGCGTTTCTGCAGTAGCAACAGTAATTCTCGTTAACAGTTTGCAAAAATTGTGTTGAGACTAACATAAACCACCAGTAAGGACCAAGAGGTGTGAGCCGCTTGCCCAGGAGTCCTCATAACCTTTGTCATAACCTTAACCCCCAAGGCCACAGCTTTACTGCTGAGTCTGTGGGACCTGGGCTCGGCCTCTCTGATGTCTCTGCAGCTCATCTGCTTGGACGCTAACTTGATTCAGAGCACAGACTGGACCACGGGGCCTCTTTCACCAAGGCCTTTCACCACGTGCAGTAATTTACACGTCTGTGGTTTTCATCTGGTTTCCAAAGGAAATGAGGCTGATGTGAGCATGTTGTGTTTGTGGGTGTGTTCTACCCCCCACCAGGAACTTCTGAACCCACTGGCTGATTTCAATTGAATTGGACGCAGGAGCACAGATCTCATGGAAAGTAAGTTGTGATGGATACAGACAGGTTTCGTTGGGGAGACTTCCTTGGTGGCAATAGAGAAAGGCTTAGATTGAAGGAGATGAGAAGAGGCACAAGAGAGACTCAGATTCTATCATTTCAGTCTCAGTACAGAAACAGTAACTGTCCAAAGGAATAACAACACATTTCAGACACACAACCCTGCCAGAAGAAAGTGCAAATCCAAGTAAGGTGGTTAAAAAATGTTTGTGAAATACTCACAGGAGATGGTCCCAATATTTTTGAGAGAGCTTTTCTTCATAAAAGAACACAGTTCTGTTAAAATGTTCTGTGGGAAGAGATTTTGACAGTAATGTTCTGAACATGTAGGAGGGCTTTCTAGTCACTGTCAGAAAAAAGAGAGTTTGGTCAAGAACTTGTGTTTTTTAATTTGAAACAGAAGACATTGCTTCTTGTGAAAGCATGTGATAGAGTCATTGGTTTGGGTGGACTTGTCTCCATTCCAAGGCAGAATAAAGAGAAATTTCAGACACCTGGAAGTTGTCATGAGATGAAAATGTCATTTCTGGGACAAATAAGAAACAACTCTTGAGAGCAGAGCCACTACAGTACCCCGCTAGAGCCCCGCAAGGCGGATTCCTGTGGAAGCAGTCTACTTCCCAGCCAGCTAAACAGAGCAGTGGCCAGTAGGAAAGCAGTACTTCACACTCAGTGATTTATGCTG
The DNA here is from genome assembly GCF_000690775.1 of Eurypyga helias. Lineage (NCBI taxonomy): Eukaryota > Metazoa > Chordata > Aves > Eurypygiformes > Eurypygidae > Eurypyga > Eurypyga helias. The sequence goes on along the minus strand of NW_010245462.1, from coordinate 71,052 downwards.
CTCATCTAAGTGTTCAGCGTCCATGATACAGCCTGCTTTATGGCCTGTTTCTTTGGAAAAATTACAATTTACCAACTTCTTTCAAAAACTCACTGGGATTGATTTGTGTTTTAGTGAAATACAGTCATGTTCACACAGGTGAGAGAGAAGGAAGAAATGCACTTTTTTTTTTTATGTACTCATTCCTAAATGTAGAAGCAGAATTCCAAATGCCCAAATACAATACA
>NW_010245462.1:57078-70796 GCF_000690775.1 Eurypyga helias | reverse complement strand
TCTTCAGACACAGACTATGCAAAGGACATCTCACTGGGTAGACCAACTAGTGATTCCCCCTAGACACACACACAAAACTGCAACAAAACTGAAAAAGAATAAAAGTAATAGCTTTCATTTGAAATTTTTTCTCCTAACAAAAATACTCTTTTCCAAAAAAAAAGATAAACTAAAAAAAAAAATTTACAGAGGCTGCTGTAGCACTTCACAAGCATGATAAGGTAGGCTTATTACTCATTATTATAAGTCAAACTATAATTTTCTCTAGAATTTTTTAGTCTAGCTGCTGCTGTTGGGTCCAAGAAAGGTTACAGCTTTGATTTTTCAAATGCCAGGAATACGCAGTAGGTCAAAATAGTGATTTTCATGGACTTTTCTGAACCTTGGAGGCTTCTATCTATACAAAAGCATCACTACAAATTCATCTGATATGAGAAACAGAACAATAAAATATATAGGGGAGGGTCATGGATAAATTATTCTTCTGCAGGAAACTTGAGTGATCCTAAGATTAAGAAAATGAAGTCCAACACCTTAAAAAAGGAGAGTAATCTCAAATAGATTAAAAAAAAAAAAAGGTCTCAAATGAAACCCATGTTTTTAATAAGTAGCATGCTGGTGCAAATACTCTGCCTAACTTCTTCTGTGCATTTAAAGATTGTGTTGAAAAGCAAACTTCTGCCTTGCAAAAGACAGATAATTTAGACCACACTTCAGCATCCACATCCCGGAGTCTTTGGATTCTCCAGTGAGCATGTGAATGAAGAACAGCAACTGCAGAGGCAACTAGGAGAGCAGTTGTACTGACGGATGACTGGCCATGAAGAAGCACCTTGAATCCTCCACCTCCTCTAAACACAGACCTTTGACCCAATGGAAAAACGCAAGGATCCCTCTGGGGCCCGACCATGAATATGACCCAAATATTTTCAAATACTTCTTCAAACACTGTATTAAAAATCTTCAATATTCAAAATTTATATGGGACAGCACTGGATCTCAGCTCCAGTTCTCTAATGCTTAACATTTTGACTAGTGAAAGTTTTAGTCCTGTACCAAAACGTAGTGTGCAGAAAGTATTAACCATTTAAGTTTTATGTTTTTACAGTTTACTTAAGATTAATGTAAACATCACTTCTTCTAAACATTTACATACTTTGCCTCTGCTAACGAAGTGTATTCTCACTCTCATGTTTTTATTGGGTAGCTATACATTTGTAAAGAGAGAAAAAGCTTACAACAACAATGGAAGTAGCGTGCCCATAGCCAAAGCAAATTCATAGATGAGGAAACAATGGGAAGTTGGCAAAAACAACATGAAAAAAAAAAGAAAGTTTATTGGATATACACAAAGAAAAGACCACCCTATGTGTGTGGTATATATCTGTGCTAAGTCTCACATCTTTTCTGTGATATATATATTTTTACAAGGTTCTAAGCTTTTTTATGAGGTGAATAAAACACACATGAGCAAAGTCTCCAGCAGTTACAGGGCAGTAGTAGATGTCTCTGCTATGCATTTGCTTCTAATAGAATTCCCATTCACTTTCTTTGAGCAAATCAAAACCGCTGTTGGAAAAAGTCCTTTAGAGACCAATGACCCAAATTATCCTTTCCCAAAGGAAAGAAAGAGGCATTAAATGTTTGGAAACCTGCCCCCAAACATATATGCACAAAATGGACTGTTGAGTAAATGAAGTGCACAGTAGTTCCTGACGAAATCCTGTGTGATTCTGAGCTCTAGCTGAGAGACTTCAAGGGGCCTACTGCAGAAACATGCCCAAATCCCACACTGCCTCGCACTCTCCCATACGAGTTTGCTCAGTTCATCTTGAAGGTGCAATGTTTTCCCTCATTTGAATTCAGCTAATTGATTTTATGTCTTGTCAGCCACTTTGAAATCGTATGCTTCTCCAATAATAGTGAGAGGTCTAGCTCTTGCTCGTGTTCATACCATTAACATCTCTAATTTGAACCACCAATTACATTCTCCAGTCCAATCCTCTTTTTTTTTTTTGTGATTCTTTTTTGTGCTTCTCCTCTCCCCTCTTTTTGAGAGCAGCTTTCAGTTATGCACAGTGATTACATTCTTCTAAGGATGTGGTAAGCTTTGGTTACTTCTTGTAAGTCCTCGAAACCTGTCAGTGGTGAGGGAAGGATGCTGGCCTCCAGCGTGTGGGAGAAATGACTAAAATTAAGCACATGACAAAAATTAGTAAAAGAAAAAAGGAAGCATTGACACATGGAAGGAATTTTGGTGAAACAAATAAGATTTGCTGGACCCTTCTCATATGATTCAACGATTCTGTTGTTACACTGCAAGTTGCAGTAATGGGAAACAGAACAACAGTTAGAGGGTGGGAGGTAAACTGAAAACAAAACAATATGTTACCTTGTAATGTAGAAGAGGTGAGGGTTACATGTTTATGGTGCATTAAAATGCATCACTCGCTTGTCGAGATAAAATCCATCTTAAAATCCTTTCATTCGTTTTGTTTTCTTACTTTTAAGGTATTAGCACAATTCTGCATTTTACAAAATAACGTTAAGATCTCCTTAGAAGAAAGAATTGCTGTCCCTCTTTGTTCAATAATCTTCAGATTCACAGAGTCTGAGCAGCAGTTTATCTCTGGAAAATATCGATGCCAGGTTCAAAAGTAGGTTGCTGTAAACTCTGCTAAATCATGATTATGAAGAAAGCATGTCACCACATTTCCTGACATGAGGGTCTCGGCTATGAATGTAGCTTTTAATTTTTTGCAGCAGGGTTCATTAGCTTTCACCACTCATTTTTACTACATTTGCAGCATTTTTCAGTAAACATGTCTGTAATGTTAACATTTCTCACCACTGTGTTAGGAATCCTTTAATATTTGTGGTTCTTGCTGAAAAGATTTGGCTCTGCCAGTCATAGACACTAAACTGCAATCAGAGCTTTCACCTTAAAAGCATAGATTTCTAGTCATGATAGATACGAGGAAAATATTAAAGAATCATTGATGACTAAAGAAAAAGGCACTAATTATGCACTGGGGAAAACTGGGCATTCCTCTTATGTGGGAGTCTAAGAGCATCCAGTGCCAAAAGGGTTAAAACCATACATAATTAGTCACCTTCAAGTGAAAGCAGTGAGATGGCAAATAAAAATAATTCAGTGGTAATACAATGGTTTTCTATTTTTTAATATTTATGTCAGTACTGCTATTTTGAGAGGCTGGGAAGTCAAATTTGTAAAAATTCAGGTTAGCAATTCTCATCCTGGTGTGTTTTCCCACAGCTGGGTCCTCACCAGGTTACTGTGTTTTGTCCTCTGAAAGCACCTCCTCCACAAGTTCATTGGGTTCCACCAATCTAAGCGTGCCCTGTACTGCATCTGTTCTTCGCTTCGCTACTGCGTGCCCTAGGCACCAAATCTGCAGCAGGCACCACTCCTGTCAGCAAAACGTGACAACAAACGCAGAAAAGCATACAGATTTGAGGGCCTGAAGATTCTTTCGTCTCATCTTGGAGATACACTGACCCAAGCAAAACAAACAAACAAACAAAGTACATTCTGAACACAGTCTCTTGCCTCTCATTCCTTCCGAATGTTTTTTCTCACTCGTTAGTGTCCAGACAGCTCAGACATGCTCTGAATTTGGACGAGAGTTTTGAGGAGTGTACACATTTTCTTGCAGCTCATGGCATGTTCGGCAAACGATAGTTTCTCAATCTGTCTTTGACCTTATGTGGCCCCATGCTAAAAAGCTGTCCTGTTCTGCAGAACCGAAGTCGTGTGGGTTTGTTTCAGCAGGTATGCAATAAGGCAACAGCAGAGCTGGGCACCACTGTGCAGCCCTGCGTTTATGGTGCTGAATTTCCACCTCAGTTTCCTACACAATGGAGGTGAAGGGGGAAAAAAAAAAAAAGCAGAGGTCTTAACCTCTGGTTAACAATCACTGTGCTAACTGTTTAATTGTGGGGGTGTGCCTGAAACCATACCTCCTGCCTGAGGTTAAGTACTTAATGTACAGATGCACTGCATGTCCTCTATAGGACTAGAGGGTCAGCCTGAAATAATTGCTTGCTCTTACGTATTTATTCCATAGTATTTTACAAGGACTCTCTGTGTTTTCGCTTAGACACAACAGAGATGGTATTTCTCATTCTTAACAGAGGGTCTCAAGATCCCTCCTGCATGCCTTCTTAGCCTATCCATTTTGCAGTCTCTAGTTCAGAATGAACTTCAGAAGGGAAGAGAGGCCCTTGCGTCCATTTAAGACTTGAAGGACCTACAAAGCCCACTTAGAACTGCTCTGACTCCCACTGAAGCCTATGAAGGCTTTTCCATCGACCTCATAAGAAACTGGATCGGCCCCATAAGAAAGGATTCAGTGTAGCAAATACAATTTCTTGCCATGATTTTACTTGGTTTGCCAGACAGATTAATTCCAGACATGGTGGGTGAGAGTCAAGGTTTGAATTTCCACCGCACCCACGCAAAACGAACAGTAAGAGGTTTTCTCCTGTTCTCCCTTCCCCTGCCCAGCACCACTGCCACCTGTAAGAGGACAAAACTTGAACTCACACAGACACAGTTATATAAACTGACATTCCAGTTAATAGTCGCTTTGGAAATTCCCAAGCTATGAGCTGTCCTGCAATCTAGAAACTGTGGTTTCAAGACATGAGCTAAATCACAAACCACTGCACAAGGAGTCATTGCAAACATTCTTTGTGTCATTGTTTTAAAACAAAGCTTGTAATATTTAAATCCCATGACCACAAAAGCTTGTCTGTTACTGCATGTAAAGACTATCCAGTGAGTTAGGAAAGCACTCCAGCTTCCATCCTACCTCCACTCACCTTCGAGTCTGTAGCCCTGTACTATCAGGAATACTGGGAATAGATGGCCACAGCAGGACAGCTACTGACTTACCTACAGCAGTCATGATAAATATGCAGATGATGATACAGACTCCCAGCAAATACTATCTGCCCTTCTCACAGGTGACACCAGGAACAGTATATGACCAGAAAGTGGGAGGCATGGGTTCTAGGTCTTCTTCAGTCTCATGCTTAAGCTTGTATTCCCACTTTGCAGCCAGGAATAACTCTCCTCCTTTCTGTAGCCATGTCACCATGCAATGGAGGGCGTCAAGCTCTCTGGGTCTCCAGGACAGTGTGCAAAAGCGTCTCCATAGCCTGAAGAGAAGGGCACACAGGCCTTGTCTCTACCTTCCAAACATTTTAGTATCATCTTAAAACTCAAGAAGTCATGATTGTCCACATACAGAATTTCATAGCCACCAACTTTGACTGTTTAGATTGCTTTTACCTAATTTTTTTTTCCTGCATCTCACCTTCTTAGAGAGCTTCATCTTTAGTGTTAAAGAAGAGCAGGTTCCAATTAGCTGTCATGGGGTAACATCCACATGAGGCAAAGGCTGCTGAGAGAAGTATAATTTAGCTTCTCAATAAAATGCTCAAAACCTCCCTTTATCCTCCTTTAATTCAGTGACCTCACAGACTTCTTTGCAGGCATTCAATTTCTGATATCCTTCCTTAACAAGGGGCTTCCTAAATTGTGACCTCTAAGCAGCAGAGAAATAATGACATTGCACGCATTCATTTGAAATCTGAAGACCTTGCATGCGTGGGTAAAATTATCACCTATATATTTTGTTGCCTGATGGTTATCCATAGCTTGATCCAGGAAAATCCAGAACCTTGCAGAAATAATACCCCAAGGTAAAAAGGGGAGGGCCAGAACAGAAGAAAGTAATCCAAGAACAATTATTTTGTCTGTTCTTTTCCACCTAAGGTGCCTTGCAGGCAAATATTCTGAAGTAATAAAATACAACTAAAATTTTCTCACATTTAATTCCATGCTAGAGTGCAGATGTCTGCAAAAGTAAAAATACCCAAGTATTTAAGCCCACAAAGATTCCAGGAAAGTGACAAGAGCTTGACTGAGTCAGGATAACACAAAGTATTAACTTCCTGAAGTTTCAGGACATAGAGAGAATTCCAAATTTTGCTTGATCAGCTGAAACAATTTAGGGAATAAGTTACTCCCAATTTGTTGCCAGAACTTTAGCAAAGAATTTCATGTCAACATTAAGTAAAGATATAGCTGTATAATAGAAGACATTATGAGTCCTTCTCCATGGCTTTCCTAGTAAGGTGATACGAGCCTTGGAGAACAAGGCATCTTTCAACTTTATAGAAATCTGGAGGCTAAAAGAATGCTAAAGAATCAAAATAGATTCAGGAAAAAAGCAAGCTGAAACAGAGGCTTTACTTATTTTCATATTAAAGCTGCTTTTGTCACTTTCCTGTTCACAGGTTAGTTCTTCCACATCCGTTTGCAAAGCTGAATTGATTTTTCTGCAGTGCAACGCTTCCAATTTGCACCTTACACATTTTAAGTGCTTACAGATCACAGTGTTTCAAAGACTTCGTATGGCATTTTGTCATGCCATATTGTGATATTAGTGTCTACCTGTAAAAAACAACATCTGCTTAGAGGAGATAGACACTCTTGTTTCATCCTGTTAACCAGGTAGATGAACTCACCATCAGATAAGTGAAGCTGAATATTGCACAGTCCAACTGAAGCGACATAAAAAGACATCATTGGTAACAATTTGCATGGGGCAGTGGGAAGAGCCTTGTATAAGTAATGCCTCTACAAGAATGAATCACATATTTAAGAAAGTAGATTTTGGCAAGTAACAACTTTGTTAAGGAAGTTTTTGCTGACTATGCACACAGTCTCTTTGGGATGGATGTGGTTGACCAGAGAGCCCAGTCTAGTCCCTGACAATTGTCCCTGGTAGGAATCTGCAACTATTTCATTCTTCTTCTACAAAAATGACAAAAATGCTTTAAAGTTAGAGACTGAAATAATAAAACCATGTAGGTTTCTACAGCAAAAGTGTGTTTTGGGAGATCCTTTGATATGCTTTGTTTATTGTTGCAAGCCGTTGTAAACCACAGTCTATTTTCATTGTTGCTCTGATCCGAGTTGCACATCTGGCTGTCAGTGTTAGTGTCAACTTGGTGGGAGACTTCTCCAGAGTTCTAGTTCTATGTATGATAAATATGTGCATTCTGCAGCATGGTTTGCAGGTCTGGGATTTCTTTCTTTTACCTTTCAACCTTACACCGAAGGCTCCTAAGTAAAGCACAGTGGCTCATTAACGACATCGAAGGTTTCCATCTAAGCCCAAAGCTCCCTAGTACACACAAAACGTTCAGACAAATGAGCAAGTAGCATGCCAGTTTGGTCTTTGTTAACCACTTTGACCAAAACTTTATTTGTTTGCCCATGTCCAATAAGAGAGCACATTTTAGTGGTCAACCCTACTGTTGTCTCCCCACAGGTCCTGTGGAATTGTCTGATGCATGAAGAAACTTGGATTGTCAAAGATTATCAAGGCTATCATGCCTTATTTAACCATTTCCTGGTAAACATGAAGGTAACAGAAAGGGGAGATATGAAGGGATGACCTGTCCCATGGCATCAACAAAGCATTTAGCATCTCTGTTGTACTGCTGGAAACAAAATAAGGGAAAGATAAAAGTTTGTCTGACTAAGCAGGTCAGAAGCTGTACACTCTTAAAAAATGCTAAGCATGCCTCACTCCTGCAACTACTTCACCAGGTAATTAGGCATCTCCTGCAACTACTTATTCATATTATTGCATTGCTTCCAGGCTTGAGCAGGTTGTCCCAGCCTAAAAACTGGGACACACTCAGTTGACTTACACCTCTATCTTCCTACCAGAGAGAGATGTTCAATGAGAGAGAAAAAATTTGAGGTTCTGTCCCCATGAGCTGAGTCCTTCACACAGGAATCTGTAGGTATCCACAGGAGAAGACTATGCCCCAAGCAACTTACTGTCTCAACAGGCAAAGGGGCACAGCCCACAGGCAGAAGGTGAGAGAGCTGAATCACAGAGACATTAAGACCCATTTCTAGAAAAGCATTTACATCCTTGAAGTCTAGGTTGGAATTTAAAACTCAGCCCCCATCTGAAAAACTCAAAACCTTGAGAAACTTGTAATGAAGCCTGCAAACGTGGACATTACGTCTAACCTTCATAATGTTCAAAATTTCCTGGGCTCTCTCGGTGTTCCATGAAGGCCAGTGTCCTACTACCCACACTCATCTCTCTGTGCTATGAGTACAGCGTAACCCTTGGAAACTCCTAACACTCTGAAAACAGATGCTGACTTCTAAGGAGAACATTGTTGGTTTTGAAACCTGGGCTATTATATTCCTGTTGAATACATGGATTTGGAAAATGGAATCAGACCAGAAATGTATTTTTAATGTGCTTCATTTAGTTTTGCAACGCCCTGCAAACCACACAATCTGTTGGGTTTTTTTAGTATAAAATCTGACCCCATGATAGTCAGCCAGAACACTTCATATACTGTGCCTGTGCACGTAAGCTGCAAATAGGCCCTCACTTCCTTATGAAGAAAGCTTCTTCAAGTGCTTGATACACCATGGAATTTACTTCTGTAAATAGTTTTGATTCCTAAACTTTGGACTCTGCGAGAACAATCTTCTTAGAGTAACCAGTAAAAATCAGTGTGAAATTACTTATTCTATGTTCAAAAATTAGAAAGAAAAAAATTACAAAAAACTACCACATTGTGAAAAATCCAAATAATGCATCTAGAAGGAAAACTATGAAAATGACAGGACAATGCCAGTACCAACGCCAGGGTGCAGTATGCTCTAGATGCCCTAAATTCTGTCCAGTTGAGAGGGAAGTCAAAAAAAATATTTAGAACATCAGTGTTTGTAATTCTAATGCTTAATCCACTAGATTAGGCAGGATCCTGATTTTTGAAATTCTGAAACATTTGTGAAATAATGCTTATGCAAATTGTCCTCAATATACTCTTCTGATACTGATGTACTTCAGTGGATTAGGAAAAACAAGCTTTAGAGAAGTTGCTATATAGAAAGAAAGAAAGAAACCACCTATTTGTCCCATATCTGAATCATTAGAGATCAAAGTCCCTCAAAACCAGCTGACTTTTCCAAGACAGTATAAATTAGTGCATTTATCTACCTCTGGTAAGTGATACGTCGCTTATACCTGTGAACAAATAATCATGTATTTCTGGGCTCAACTCCTAGTGTACTCCAGTTAAAAACTCTTAAAACCAGGAGGATTGAAAAGAGTGCTTCTGTAGCCACGTAGAAACTTCAGACCTTAAGAGCCTTTGTCCTTCTACCCTCCCTGAACTCAATCAGTAGTTCAACAAGTTGGATGCTTTAAAATCAAGAATTCCCCATTCAGCCTCAAGTCTTGTTCCCCAATCATAGAAATTACATAAACATCAGTTTCATTCCAGGCTACCTCTTGGAGTCAGCTGACTAATTCCTTCTGAAACAAAATCCAGGTTTAACTCTGGCTACAGTACACTTCATGGAACGTTCTCAAAAACCATAGTGAATGAATGTGCATCATCTTTGTCTCCAACCTCCCTGTGTAGGGCTCCATTTTCCCAGCAAGATTTCTATTCTTGGAAAACACTGCATATACCAGGATTTGTGACAATTTCATGCTTTATGAACCTCAATCCAGTGGGCTGCAGCACAGCCCCTACATACAGTATTTAAGAAATTCTGAGCTATAAAAATGCCAACAAGTAATTGCAATGTCTTGGACCACAGAAACAGTATGAAGCCCAGCACTAGGTGCTTTGTGATGTGAACATGGCAAGTCAGCCCTACATGCGTTTAGCCCAGAGCAACGTGCACATCATCTTACAGTATTCAGACTGCATCACAGGGAATCATTACCTAGGATATGTTTATATAGATACAAATATAGAATATAAATTTAATATATCGTAAAATCATATAAACCAAAGGCAGAGTCCACTGTCCACTCACCAAGGACCACAGAGGTCTAAACTGAAATCTACACTCATTATCAACAGCAGGAAGACCAGATCTTACACTGCCTTTAAATTGGCAGTCGCTGCCAGGAGAAGCTTATTTTTCCAGTGGAAACAAGGACAAGTTCCTGGACCACACAGTAAGTGATTCACCAGGACCAAAAGCCTAAGTATTCCACATGTTGATGGCTTTGCCACCACTGTTTTGGCAGTCCTTCTACCACCAAGAAAGTACAGGAAATTTAAAACAAGTGCATGATTGGTACACTTTTCATCACACATCGGTATGAAGAGAGGGTTTCTTCCGGAAAAGTGTTATTTAAAGACAGATGGCACCTTCTAGCCTAAAGTCAGTGCCTAGTTTTTACCACTGCTCTTCAGGAGTCTGACAGCTTATGTCAGATAGAAGTGTTTCTGTATGCAAAATACCAGGGGAAATAATCATAGCCAGACAAATAGAACCCTAGTTGTGAAAGCAAAATGCAATTGGGAAGGGTTCTTCCATACAATCCCATTGCACAGTTCTCTCAATACAGAGAGCACTTTTTTTGTCCTTTTTGTTTCAGAAACTGTGGATGAGTAACACTTTATGTCCTCAAAGAATAATCTAAAATTAGTTCATGAAAGATGAAAAGATAATTGAGTTTTTCTTTTTCAATTTCAATTATTTGCCCATAAAAAAAAGCAAAACATACTTCTACCAAACATCAACCTCACTGGAAGAATTTTGGATTGGCAAGCTTTCCCCACACACACCCTCTAAGTTACATGTTGCAATGAAATGCAAATAAAATTCCCTTTACTGATGGCAAAGGCATGGCACAGGTCTCCAAAGAGGTTAGAGTGCTACCAGTAACTTTGATACTGACCTTCCATCTAGGACTTCTAACTTCTTTCTCACTGATACTGAAAAAGTTATTTTAAAAGCATAATAAAAAGGCCTCAAACTGCACTCCAGGTGTTTCTATCCAGAAACATGCATCTTTCCTGTAGGATGAGTAGTCAGACGCATGAAAGGGCAGAGTGGTATAGGTCCTTCAGCCAGTTTTATGCTATATCAAACAGAATTTGCAGGTGCAAAAAAAGATTTTTTTTTTAAACATAAAGCAATCAGGCTTAGGATTTGTATTTTCATGAAAAGCTCCAAAATATGACAGTGTTATAAGATACTTTATTTTCTACCCATGAGTTTTCCCATCTATGAAATTCAAGGAATAGAAACATTTAACAGTGGCAAGTGGGTATTTGTCAGTCCAAGATGAGCATATGAAATTGTTTGGTAAAGCATCTTAATTTAACATTATTTAAGTGCCATGTGATAGACTTAACTGACTTGAAATAGTCTCTTTGTCCTATTGGCTCTGTAACCACCAGTCTAAAACCAGATCCATTGCTGCAGAGAAGCAAACGCTAAGCAGAAATCAGCAATTCCATTATGGCACCAAAGCATGGAGACAGAATTCATCCCAGTGAGTACAATTCACCCAGGTATTACACTGCTTTGTGAAAATCTTTGCAAAAATCAGCATGAGAAAATGAAAGAGAAATGAAGAGAGGTCCAAATAAAACACTTTTCATGGAACACTGGAAATTTTCACTTTTCCTACAGCATCACAGCTACTTCAGCAAAATTTAGGTAAGAGAACAGCTGTGTTAAGTCTCATAACTTAGAACGGAACCTCGTTAGCTCTATCAGTCTTTTCACAATTCTTTTTCCCTTTCAGTTTTACATTACCACCGTAAGATGCTCCTTTTGCAATATAAGGATCAAGCAAAATGCCAACAAAATACTGACAGACATTGCCAAGACTAGGAAAGTTCAATGAATCCTGAAGCTTTTTCTGATCCAATTCCATCTTATAAATGGTGAAGGCTTTGCAAATTTTATGGACCATCTGCAGGCCTAAGACAACTTATGTTCTCAGAATTAAATCAGTTCTTTAAACCCTATTTTCAAGAAAATAAAAAAATGCATAAAATTTATGCTGAGCAAATCTTCTTATACCTAATCATATCAGCTAAATCAATATAAAATAAAAGCAGAAGTCTTTTCACACTTCCTAATATGTGGTGTCCTTTCATCATTCTGCAATGATTTAGCCATTTTTAATGTTCTCTCCTCTGCCTCTTCCTAATCTTTCAGTCTCAGCAGAGGAGCAATGAATAATGTCCGTTCAGGGTACAGTAAGAAGTGACCTGAACATTTATCCAAACCACAAGCCAAAATGCTTGTGGCTTGACAAATTTTGGTTAACATTTTTTTCCAGGCTTTGGCTCACATTGGAAGTAAAAGTGACAAAAACTCTACTAAGAGAAGTCTACTCTGATCCAATTCCCTTTCTGATTTTACACAGGTGTTTCAGGTCATCTGGGTATCCCACACACCCAAGTGTTTGTGTAACAGGGCAAATAGAACAGGACACATTTTGTTTCTCTTGCACTCCGAAGTAACCCCAAAGGAGTAAAAATCCTCAGTTAAAATGCATACATTGACACAGTTTATGTATGTCACTCAATACATGTTCATACTCAAAATTCTCAAGTTCCTCGAGAGAGCAGTACTGTAGTAGTAACATCATGTGTTAAACTCAACAGTCAGAATGGCATCTATATTTTTGTTTTCCAAGCATGCCCCCCTTTTCCCTAATGAATATTCTGCCTTGATGACTTGTGTTTGCTTTTAATACCAACAGTTTTGATTAAAGGATTTCCAGTAGATAAGTCCAAGAAAGTCTAGTTAAGTTAAGCTAGATGATATTTATTGGCATAAGGGTGCCACCTATTGTCATGACAATCGGTGCAAGAAAATCTTCAGCAGACCTTTTTGGAAAGCATATCCATATTCATTCCTACTTTAGATCACTTCCAACCCGTTAGATGATTCAGCTTTGGCAAGATTATGTTTCTGTATAACATACACAATCATACATGTCAACATGCAATCAGCATACACAATACATAGTGCTCCTTCCACTATGTCTTGCTGCTGCAGAGCCTGGTGACAGTGAGCGCTGCTTATTACTACAATTGTACTTTCACACTTGACTCTCAGAAGTTGGTTTGCTATACCCATTTCTAGGGTAACAATTAAGGTCACAAAAGTGCCTGTAGGCATCAGTATCAATGCAAATACGTTAAAGGTATTTAGTTATGTATGCAAATATAAAACTGGCAGGATTTCTCAGTACAAATGTGTATTTGACAAAAACATATCTAACACTTCCCAATTTGCATGATTACTGAAGTTTTAAAAACTATAAAGTGGTTTATTATCTAAATTCTACTAGGTACCTACTTCAGGGAGGTGAACAGGGAGAGGGGAAGAGCAGGAGAACAGTTCTACTTAAAACCCTGAAAGAAGCACCACTAGTACACTTCTGGAATTCTAAAGTGCTTCCCAAAAGTATTCTCCCATTTCTTTGACCAGCCCCACGTGCAATTGCAACTATGTAGAGAGAATTTTCAGCTTAAAAGTGATGATAGCTTTTTTTTAGGGCTGACATAACAATAATACTCACAACAACAACAACGACGTAGCAGCTCTGCTTTAGCCCCTTAACTTTGAACTAGTACACTTCTGGAATTCTAAAGTGCTTCCCAAAAGTATTCTCCCATTTCTTTGACCAGCCCCACGTGCAATTGCAACTATGTAGAGAGAATTTTCAGCTTAAAAGTGATGATAGCTTTTTTTTAGGGCTGACATAACAATAATACTCACAACAACAACAACGACGTAGCAGCTCTGCTTTAGCCCCTTAACTTTGAACACTAGGCTGCAGTGGACTTCCAGCAGCTCAAACCATTAAATG
>NW_010245462.1:56034-57057 GCF_000690775.1 Eurypyga helias | reverse complement strand
GGAAAGAAAAAATTATATAACTGAGTGTACTTCTGTGTGAGGAAGTGCAAGCTCCAGTACTTCATTTTTGTGGACACTCACCTTTATACAGTGGTCTTCAATAATGGGTAACAAATGTTCAGGAGTCGGAGCAGCCAGCCACTGCTGAGAGGAAAGAAACATCTATTTCCAGGCCTACCGTGTTGGGAGGCTTTTACGTTGACAAAACACTGGCAGAATAAACACTGTACTGTGTGTCAACAGATCAGTAGCTACTTTTTTTTTTTAGCACCAGCCTTAACTTTAAGCAGACCTGTGGGAATCAAAATGTTCCAACACACCATGAAGCTGGCCCATCCTATAAAAACCTAGCTAGCTACAACAGGCTGAACGGATTGCTTTATCTAAGATATTCCACACCTTTGCTATTCTTCAGAGATACCAGGGTACAAATGGACATTTGTCTCAGGGTGTTTATTTGGTTTGGTATAGATCCATGCTAGGTTTGAGTTTTCAGCTTACGGCTTTTAGGTTTTCCATCCCAAGGAAAACTTACCAAATCAGAGGAGATGCAGGGCTGTCTTTTCCTGAGCATACAGGTAGAGAGAAACACACCAAAGGTAGAATCAACCTGGAAAATACAAATATCACTCTTAGCATACTCGTTGAAGATTTGAGCCGACATGACCCTGAAAGACCACAGCTCTCAGTCTCAAATGCCAAGGCTGTGACTAACATCATCACTTTCTCCTTCCAAACCTTAATCCCAAAGGCCAACATGACTTTGGTTCTTACATATTCCAGCCAAAGTTACTCTAAACTTAATGTTTATTTCTGCTTCATGTCCAGTGTGCAAAGAAAAAAAAAATGTTATTCTTCACAGTAGCAGGAGAAAGAAGAAAATGCTATTCTAATTTGGCTGCTATTTGTAAAAATACTTTCTAATTTTTTAAAACCTTTTTTACTTTTATAAGGGGAAAAAAGGAGAGACAAAAAATATATTCTTAATTCCTATTTCATGCTATCTACAATTAGAAACTTAGT
>NW_010245462.1:55776-56018 GCF_000690775.1 Eurypyga helias | reverse complement strand
GCAGGAAGACAGACAACATCTACCGCCCGAGATATTCTCTGGAGATACCAGTCTCTGTGACCACAGAAAAATTCTTAGACTACATGGATCATGGCTCATGACCACAGAAAAATTCTTAGACTACAGGGATCATGGCTCAGCTGCTTCAATTAGCTTTATAAACACTCACCATCAGCAGATCATTATCTATACATACACAGTTATACAGAAACTTAATTAATTCTACAATATTGATATTTTCT
>NW_010245462.1:3021-55757 GCF_000690775.1 Eurypyga helias | reverse complement strand
CAGGAGTTTGTCAGAATTGCTCTGCAGCTCTTGTGGCACTGAAGCCGGCAAGAATCACATGGCAAGTCCAGAGAAGGACTTAAAAAAAAATAAGCTTTTCATCAGCACTTTTAACACTCAGAGTACTGTGATTCCTACATGCCAACCCTCTCCTGAACTGATACACCTAAGTTCTGTCCCCCAAAATCCAGTTGAAACTGGTACAGGTTATTGATAAGCCATAGCAATTGCTACCTGTGACCTGTAACATTTTCTTCACATACATAGCAGATGACATGCAAAATGAGTCTGGGACAGGATCTACTTCAGGATTTGGAGAGTATTTCCAAAGAAAAACTCTCCTTTTATTTTTGACTGGGTTAGCAGCAGCAAACACACGTTTCCTCAGCTGATAATACCTTCAATGAACTTGCTGACTTGTCACCGATCAACAGATGAGATTAAAGGCTTATTCATGTGTAACTTGAATGAAGGAGTTTAATAATAACAGCTGTTCTTAATAGGACATCAGAATCTTTACTTTGAGTAACTAATGGGGCTCCCAAAGGCGATGCCAAAGCACACATCTTTACTGGAGAAGCCACATTATTTCTTTGCAGCCACCTCCCCACAAATAAAACAGGAATTAAAATAATCAGATTGATAACTTGGTCTTGGTTCCTGCCAATAGATGAGCTCTGTGCATGCTCTGAGGAGTCATAAATAGTTTGTTATTTTTTTAAACCTTGATAGAAAGTTTGTCTCTGAAACTAAGCATCTAGTGTCAGTCTCAGCCTTGAAAGTTCTATAAAGGATGTGAAAGCAGATCAGCTGCCCGAGGCACCATACGGCTTAAATATTTGCTGAAAACTCAGTAGTGTCTGGGCTTTTTCCTTCACTTTCTGCTCTGTCAAAAGTTCCCAAAGAGGCTGACAGAAAAGTTGATGCCCCACATTTGCACCAGTAAACTCCTCTAGGTTACAGCAGATGCTTCCAGAATCACATGTGACCACAGTGTAGAACAATAGGAACAAGGATATTTAACAAAGATGTTCACACAGGTCCAGACTCCACAGCTTTTGTACAAGGGTCATTAGCTTTTTATAACGGCATACTGCATTTAGGTTTTAAAATCACTAAAGATATATCAGCAAAACAAATAAAATTGGAATAATGACATTTATCCTGGCATAACTGAATCCAAGTTGCTGAACTACAGAGTTTTATCACTAAAACTACAAGGGTATGTGCAGAGAAAACCCTAAAGCTGTCATCAGTGGTAAAGACATACATAAGCCCCAGGACCACAAGGTGCTTGCTTAAATGGAGGCAGAATGTTTTAAAACCTTTACTTTAAGACACTTCACCTCTATAGTACGCTTGCCTACTTCACTCCTACCACCCAAAAACCCACACATCTTTTCAACAAAATTAAATATCCTTGGTGCCGCAGCTTATACTTAGCAAAAACACTGAGGGCAGAAGAAAAATGCAAAACCAAAATAAATCTAGCCAGCAGCACTTGGTAAGAGCTCCCTATTTATTTAGCATTCCCTTTGTAGGCACTGAAATGCAGATTATTGTCAGGTAGTGTCAATCTATGTTTTGCTTTATCAGTTCTGCCAGGTCTTTCCTTTCCCTCTTTTCCCTACTCTAAATTCCATTCTCATCTTCAAGAGAGTGGGGAAAAAACCACACCAAGAAAGCAAACATGGACTTTGACTCTCACACGTTTCCATCCCATGAAATTCAACATCGTGTATGATTGGGTTTCCGTTTGCACTTATTTTCTTGGCAAAGGCACACTTGGAGCTGGCTAGTGGAAAAACTCCTTTGCACTATTTTGCCCACCTACTTGCCTTCAAACGCCAAAAAACACACTCTGATGTACCAAAGGAACACTCAGTGGCTCCAAGTAGCCTCCCTTCTCCATTTATTTGCATTGTATATACTCCCATGAGTCTAAGGATGCATACCATTTCCCCTCCTTGTCTAGTCTTTCCAGTCTACTGACACAGCAGCACTATTGACACAGTCTGTTGTCCACACCAAAATGAAGAAACATGAAAAACACCAGAAAGATGCCTCCATCCAACATTTCCAGAGAGGGAAGAAGAATGGTCTTACTCCTGCCCTAATTCCTAACTGAAAATATGACCACAGTGTGTCCAAAAATATGACTACAACTTGTCTCTAATAGAAATATCACTTGAGAGTTCAAAGCCACCTGTCCAAGATCTTTCACAACTAAAGAGCTAGACATCATTGGAAGAATTAAAAATATAACAATAATCAGTGGAACTACATGATACGTAAGTGGGTACAAACAGTAATAAAAAACTGAGATTTCTATTGCCAGCTTCTTCATTTCT
Source organism: Eurypyga helias (assembly GCF_000690775.1). Taxonomy (NCBI): domain Eukaryota; kingdom Metazoa; phylum Chordata; class Aves; order Eurypygiformes; family Eurypygidae; genus Eurypyga; species Eurypyga helias. The sequence goes on along the minus strand of NW_010245462.1, from coordinate 53,406 downwards.
GCATGCAATAGTCATGCTCTGTGTTTCTTCTGTGTTTGCATTCAGAAATCTGACACAGGAAGATGATTGCTCAAGTCCACCTTCATTGGACTTACTCCATGTCTTGGAACGAGCACCTGGCCTACGTCAAGTACGTCTTCAGAGCAGGGTCAAGGGAGCACAAGTGGGAAAGGAGCCAACAGATAGCACAATACAGATGACCATGGGGCAGAATAAACAACCATTGGGACTTTTGACACTGGATGATTCTCCTGGTGACTCTCAGCAGAAAGAATCTGTGTACTATTATAAAACTCTTCATTCTCACAGGCTGTTTTCCTTTCATAGACTGGAAGTAAGTTCCAGGAGAAAGGCACAGAGGAAGACATAAACTCCAGCATCAGTCCTAATTTTAGTCATCTTTGTTGGTACTATTCACTGGATATCTTCCAATGCTGCTGAAGACAACAGCAATCCTTCTTTTACCATGCTCAGGTATTCACTTGGGCTCTAAACTCAGATAACAACAGATAAAATCCACACTGGGTCTGATTTCTGCTGATTCCAAAGTCAGTCATAAAAATGTATCAAATTGGAGGTAGAGGAACCTCACTTGGCAAAATCCTCTCTGTCTGTCATTAAGCATATTACAACCTTGCAAGACATTATAAATTTTCTTCATGTAAGCAGTAAATAATCTGCTTAGCAGTAATAGCAAGAAATGCAAATACTTCCTTAGCCAAAGGCAGACTAACACTACGCTGGCAAACCCACGCTCCCCACCTCAGTTTGGGAACAGTTAAAACAGTATGAAAGTGTAACACCAGTGGATAAAGCCTGTAGCATGCTGTACAGCCAAGAAGTAATATTTGAATTCATGTGGGGAAACATTTTTGTGTGTTGCTGAGACCAAAACTCAGCTTTAAAGCCCCATGGGAGAGCTGATCTGGAAACGCTGTATAATTCTGTCTTAGTTGCCTCATGGAGCTGGAGAACAAACAGGTGACGTGTTGTGTATTCTGGACTTCTCTTTGGAAAACTGGGCTCTCAACCACAAACATTTGTACACAGTCTCACCCTCTCACCAGGGCCACCATCTGTTTAAAAAAAAAAAAAAAGTGCAGGAAATTCAGTGTGACAAGAGGATTGCCACACTTACGATTTTTGCTGCTTTTTCTGATACTGGATGGGTTTTTTCTAAAAAGAAAAAAAGAAGAAAAAGGAAAATAAATTCCCAGCTCCTGGAATCTTGAGAATTTCAGTGTTCCTTTTCTTTTAGCTCCTAGTCCACAGAATTATAGAGAAAAACCTGGAAACATGAACCCTAAGTTATTTTTGCTTTAGAATATTTTATATCTGTCTTTACCTCTGAAGCCTTGCTCATAATAGTGCAAGGATCGACTTGTGATTTAAGAACTGCTAGAAATAACAAGATTGTAGATCGCTCCCCTGAATGTTCCATAGAATTCAATCAAATCACTAGAATTATCCAATCCACATATCATTTACTATGCAATATTTTCTTCTGCCTGGAAAAAACTTACAATTTCTTTATCTGTGAAACTTGTTCTTTTTAAACAGATGCAATGAGAAAAATAATTACTTCTAAAGACAAACATAATTCTCCTGGGGAATTCCCTGTTTGCTAGGGCATCTTACACACTTCGACCAGCCAATTCAAACTGTCTGACATAGATACAGTTGCATTAGCAAGTACTGTGGATGTCATTCAAGTTAGAGAAGCATATTCAGTGCTGATTGACTGAAAGTCCAGTTTTCATCGAGTTTTGTTTTCTCATGGACATCTGCCCTGTGTAAATTGCAAGCCACACACAGTAAGAGCATTTATTTAAAGTAGAAGTTATCTACAGATTTTTAACATCCTCTGTAGCTCAGCAAACAAAATAACTCTACGCTGGTAGTCTGGCATCCCCCTGGATTTTGCAGTTTATATGAAGTCTACTGCATTCTTCTCCAGAAAGTACCAAACTGATGACCTTGCCTGTTCATTCCTGCCAAGTAGTAGTTGGCAAGTAAGGAATACCCTTCAGAGAGCAATGCCTTTTACTGATGACATTTTTAAACTTAAAGCGACGTTTTTGTACGTTAATTTAATTGACCAAACAAATCAATATGGGAACAAGAACATCAGTTTGCGTGTTTCGGCATAACGTCATGGTGAAAAGGGAACCTGTACACATAGATCCAGGCAATATTAGAAACCAAAGCTAACTCTGGATGAACCTTGTAAGCAGCTCACAGCACTTAAAAACTAGTCAGCAAAGCATTTCCCTTTATGAGTTAATTTTCTGGTGTTTTAATAAGACTATTTTTAAAACTATAGAAAGGGAATCACAGATTGTGTCAGCCACAGAGTGTGCTAGCCCATCTACTGCAGCAGTGTTTGCAGCGGGCAGATAATCTGCTTCACTTAGGTTTCGCTCTGCTGTGCGATGTACTGACAGGAGTTGAGCTTGAGACAGCAGGAGCTGCAAGAGCCCCTCCAGGTTGTGGGACACAGCTAAAGCTTCATTGAGCAAACAGCTTCAGATGCGTAGGATTTCCTTCTGCCTTTAAGACACTTCAAGAGCGATTAATTACTTCTCCAATAGCTACAAGCAAGAATTCCTGTCTATACCCCCTGCTTCTTTCCTAGGTGGATGGTGTGAGCTACAGGTGATCTTGCCATGTTTCAGTGCTATTTATCTCCTCCAGGCTGGCTGGATTAAAAAACGTATATATTGAAGTCCCATTTTCACCAAAGTCACACCAGCTTTAACAAGCTCTACCTCTTACTGAAAGTCTCACTGCAATTGATTTGATTTTTTCTCTCCAAATGGTCTGGCATTTGAGAAAGATGGTTATCTGAGCACTTTCTCTTTCATTTTTGAATCTCCACCTTGAAATTAAAGCATATTCTCAAATATATAGTGCATTTAGATGGCAGAAAAATCTCATGCTAATTTAGACCTGAACCCTGCAATCACTTCCACATATGCTTGCCTTTACTAGCGTGCCATTCCCTGGAATGAGCAGATTCCAGCAAGCTGGTGTCAGTGGCAGCAAGCTGAAGCCTGCTTCAAACTGTTTGCAGGATCAGAGCTTTCACCTCCTGGAATGCATCATTGTAAAGGAGCGGAATTTTCAAATAAGGCATCTGCATTCAGACACTGACACTCACTGGAGACTCTTAAATGCTTCTTTTATGAAACTAAAGGTCAACAGAACCTCCAAATGTGGAATTTCTGACATCCAATTAAGTAGCCCACATTAAAAACTGGGCCAGTGTTTAATTACATCTGGAGAATGCATGAGTTCGACTGAGACAATTTGCACTCACCTCATGTGTTTCTCAGTGTTTTCGATGGTGGAACTGAATAAATATTCTTTAGCTCCACAGATGCACTGGATCAAGGTTTAGCTTGTTATGCGTAAAAAATAAATCAGCTCATATTTCCTTGACTTCATTTTTCCAGCTTTGTCATTCTGTCTAGGAGCATACTGCATGGTCAAGCCAGGCATGGCTGCGCATGTTAATAACCCTTGGAAAACTATGGATAGCTCTGTGCAAAATAATTTTTATTTTTTCCAAATAAATAGTCAAAGTGCACCTGGTGAAAGATACTATTCTTTCTCTCTCTCTTTTTTTACTAAAGCCTGTGTTTCAAAACCCTAAGTGGAACCACAACTGTGGTGCTGCTTTTCAAATCAAAAGGACAGTACAGTCTTCACAGGATATGGCTCCCAGCCAGTTGTTTAATGCTTGTAGGTCAATATACAACCAGCTCGGCTTCTGCTGCCTAATTGACAAACCACATATCAGGCACAGGAAGGTTAACAACTGTGCTTTCTTTTACCTAAGATCCTCCATTGAGTCCCTGGGCCCTCAGCCTCTTTTTATTTTATCATTCACAAATATCTACTGTGAGTTCCCTCCAGGCACAACAGACTAACTGCATGCCTGAAAAAAAATGAGACCCCTGGTAAGCAGTGGGTGTCTGGTCACTCAGGAGCCAGGCTAGCTGTTCATCATGCTCCTCGATTTCAGTCTGCCAAAGAGGTTTAGACTCACTGCACCCAGTGTAAATTATTTGTGGATGAATGAACCAGGAAGAATTTCCTCCAAAATATTTTTGATTAATGGAGTCCTGACACCAAATGTCAATGCCTCACCACACAGTCTTGATACAATCCAGTAACCTACTCCAGGTTGTTTGTCAATTGTCTGTGGTTTAAGGTAAATATCTTTTTGCAAAAACAAACGTTAAAAACCTTTGCATAAAAATGTTTCCCAAAGCACCAACAAATAAGTAACCTTCTTTCTATTATGGTTTTTCCTGCTATTATTCTCTGCCTCTTTAAAGGGAACAAACCTACTGGTAAGGGAAGATTTCTGAAGGGGGGCACCTGAGAAGAGCAGAGAACACAAATATTGACAAGGTCTAGTGCCTGCTACTGCCCAGGAAAATCACCTGATTATTTCACCCCTTCTGTCCCCTCCATACCACGGCAGGTACATATAAGGGAAATAAAAGACAACACTGCAATATCTTAGTATAATGGCATATGCCTCAGGCTACCTACACCAGCACTAAAGGGACATGAGAAGATACTAACATTATTCCAGTTAATATTCTTGTCCAGATCCTTGGGGTTACTGCTCCTGATATATCATAATAGCAGTACCTTGTACTTCACTCTGACGAAGATGCAGTGAATTCAGCAGTGTAAGGCCAGAGTTTTCATCTCTCTCTGTGGCCATAGGACAATGTAGAGTGGCATAAAACCACCTCTGTGCATGCTGCTTCCATTAACGCTGAATGGATAGCTGTCATCTGGAAGAGAAATAACGCAGTGAAGCCTCCAACACCTAGTTCTGAGTACAACATGCATCCAATCAACGCTGCGTTATGCCTTGTGTTGCAAAGACCTAATGATTCTTGGTCCCTCAGGGTTGAGTGCTGGTTGTCTGAGTGGCTAAACCTTTAGTTTTATCCATGAGTTTGATGTGTGACTTCTTTGAAAAAGACACTGAATAGTTCCATTAGCAGCACACACAGCTGTTTCCACCTGTTTTTATTAGCCAGGAGAGACATGCTGCTGTTCCACCAGCTGCTGCTTTCGATGTTTTTAGGGGTTTCTCACCTTTGTTGTGTTTGATGGTGCTGAGCTTGGGGTGTGAGGGCTGTGCCCACTCAACAGTCTCAAAGTGATAGAATTACCTTCCCCATCCATCGCCAGTAGAGGACATGCACAGTTTTGCAGAGATGCAGAGTTCAGGTCTGTAGTTTGATTAGTGTAAGTGAAATAACCTTCCCTGTATTGTCTGTGAAAAGTAGATCCCACTGAGGCCTCCTTTCTTGCTACTAGCGCTTTTACTACTGGAGAAAGAGTTCAGAATGGCTCTGTTTCATCCTTCCACCCATCACTTTCAGGCAAAACCATCAATTTCTTGCCCTCAAAGGTTCTTGAAGAACAATGTTTTGGGGATACTGCCTTTCAGCAGGGGCCTCCTCGTGTATAGCACGGGTGTGGACATGTAGCAAAGCAACGGCAGTAAAATACCCATGCGAAACAAAGCAAAAGCAGATACAGCAACACCAATCGAAACCAATAAATACTTGTGTTCAAACGTTTGCTGATACCTTGCAACATGCAGAACACAAGTGACAGAAAGCAGAAGCCAGGCTTTGTGCCTAAGCTTTTCCTTTACCCCAAGAGAAAAACTAGTGTGCTTGACGATGTCTCCGCTTCCCCACAATTCCTGTTTTTTCTATAATACATAGAATTTTACCTTTAACAAGGTCAACACAGTACAAAGGGCACAGATACAGGAGTTCTAACTTTAGGTCACAATGATTTCTGGCAGGAAAATTACTTCAGTTTTGGAAACACAAATGTATCTTCAAAGATTTGAGGGCCAGTTGCTGTTTCTGCATGTTTGTTTCTTTTCCTTATGTGACATTGAGAAATGTAATTCCTCCTGTAAAGGAGGGCAAATTCCAGTATCCATCATTTTGAAGGATTACAGTCAGTGCCATTAACTTGTGAATGCAGCTCCAGTCTAAATTACATTTTCTCTTAGGGCACTCTGAAAGTGAAACTGAGCATGAGACTTGAAATTAAACTGAATTGGGAACAGAAAGCCTGGGAACCTTTCCCCTTTCCACAAAGTCCGTTTTACTTTGCAACAGCACTGTCTAATATATTTCCATTGGCCTGGAAGACAAAGTTCAATGTGTTTGAGTAGCTTGGAGAAATGAAATTGTTATGATTTACCAAGTTGAGTAAGAAAGTCTTTTTATTTTGATGTTCAAAGGCCAGTTTGCACCTCCCTTAGTTTGATTTTTCAAGCCTGATATGCTTCTGAGCAATTTCATTTGCATAAAGCTATGCTGGTTTTCTTCAGAATTAATCAGGTAGAACTGTCATATCTATTTCTGCACACATGCAGAGCCTTTTTTTTTTCCTTCTTTGACATTTTTTCACAGAACTGAGATTAAAAACCTAAAGTTTCATTTCTAAAATAAATTGCAGACAAGATTTTCAAAAGTGCCCCTGTACTTCTTCTCTCACTGAAATCAACACTTAAAAATTCAATCTTCCTTTTCTGTGATTACAAGCAAAACCATAAAATGTAAGCTGATGAAACACTATGTATGAGGGATGTGAACTCCTGTGCCTCATCCTAGTGGAGTAAATCTGAAACCAGACAACAGTCTATGTCAGCATCACTAACTCTTCCACAGCTAAGGACATCAGCAGAAATGCTGAGCTGAACTTCTGCAGTCTACCTTTTTTTTGGTGAGTGCCATAAGAAACCCAAAACACTAAAATCCTAGTATGTACCCAGTATCTGTCTGTACAACTCGGTGGAAACCACAGAGTAGTTCATTCAGTGTGTAACACAATGGGAATTGAAAACACAAAAAGGAGCTGAAAATAGTAGAGCTCTCCTAATCTCCAGAACACCTCCACAACAGCATTTTCTTCTGCCTCCATCCTCTTCTAAAGAGAAAGCCCTTCTTATTGCCACCATGACCCAGACTGATGCATGGGCCACTCAAAAGTTCCTAAAGGAGAACGTATGTTTCAGAGACCACAAAAACCTCATTCCCTACCAATACCAAACTCTCATACCAGACAGGAAATAAAAATAACTGAAAGACATTTACTTGAAGCTCTTTGATTTTAAACCTTGTTTACAATTTATGGAAGCATAAGGTACAACTGGAGTGGAAGTGGAGGTTGGCAATAATGGATGCAAAACTGTTGTGCTGGGAAAGCACCACTTCCACTGAGGACAACAGAGCTCTAACAGACATTATTAAGCAGCTGAGCTACTTAATAAAGAGTTCTTGATGTTCTTCAAAAATTACGTTGCTAGTAGGACCATGTAAAGCCATGGCATTGTCCTCAGATGTACTCTCCCTAGGATTTCCGAAGTTCACAGGCTATAAATGCAATTACATCAGTATAGTTCTTCCTCTATTTGGAAAGAAAATTTTGGATTGCTAAACTGCCTTGTTCTCAGGTTGTCCAGCTGACTCTTATGCCATTCTTGCTGCCTCTTACTCAGCTGACACGGTGCCACAATGGTAGCGTTAGAAAGGTTGCTGCTGCCATACTAAAAATAATTTCACAACCCCAGGCTAGGCAGATTTACAAGCAGTTAACAGTCTGATAATTTCAGTGGATCACATATTTGGTAGGATTTTGGAAACATAATCTATTTGTTTTCATTTTAGTTTTTTTTTCTTTTTTTTTCTTTCTATCATTTACCCTCACCAACAAGCGTGTTGAAATGTAAAGCAAGTCTATTTTATGTACTGTTATAGCTTTTTCAAACCACAGCCATCAAGTAAATATTTGCAAATATTCTGTGGTCTAATTAATTGGCTATGGCTTGCTCAAAGTGTGTGCATAATGTTGGTCTATTTGCAGAAGAACACCACTAAGGAATGCCTCTGTTTGTTTCTCCTCTTTCGTGTACGTAATATTTGCCATTACCTGCTGTATCAGATTAGGAGTGTTAAATGAATATACTGATTCTGGCAATGAAGTCTGGAAGTAACTGGGTAGATCCTGTTCATCATGTTTCTATGGTTATTTATAAATATTATGGCCAACCTCAGTCAATATATGCCATTTGCAAATGAAATAATTTTTTTTTTCAAATTGCTGAAAGCTGTTTTCTCTAAAAACTCATTTCAGAGTACTCAGAGAAATTCAGTCAAAATTTTACTAATGTCATTTAAAGGATGCCCAATGCAAACACAGTCACTCAGTGCCAGTTTTTTCATATTTGGACCAGTAGACCACTTCTATGCATTGTTTACCTCTACACTGAGTTTATAGGGGAGGACAAGTGGTAGGAGCGGAAAGGTTGCTATAACGAAATTTAAAATAACCAAAAGGTCCTTTGGCAGTTTCCTTATTCCCTGAAAAATTAATGTACTGCCTGGAAAATTAAAGGAAACCTGATCTGTAACTCCAGTGGAAACCACTTGTCATCTATTGTCCAGATATGAGAAATGTTACTTTCCCTCCTCCATACACGCGGCAAGTAGCAATCCAGCTGAATGCTTTGCAGGGACTGGAAGGCCACTAGAGACCAAACACAATCCTCTACTCTGGCCTCCTGGATGACACAAGCCATGGAATTTGAAAGCCTATAACTCCTGCTACAGCAACAAGCACGGTCACCAGAAAGACATCCATTCTTGATTTAAAGACTTCCAGTGATGGAGATCCACGACGTTCCTGGTCAAACTTTTCCAAACTTGTTAAATAACCTTATTGTTAAAAATGCACCCTTACTCCGACTTTGAAAAGATCCTCCTTCTATTTGTTGGCTCTTGTTACACCTTCATCTGACAGAGAAAACTCCACAATTACAATCGTTTGGCCGTTGAATCTTGACCACTGTGAACAAGGCACTTCTCAACAACAAAGTGAAGAGCCTGAACTACTTTCACCTAATGGTACAAAGGAACATTATTTATTTACTGTACTTTATCTTGCTCTTTAAAGAGTCAGCATATGGAAAAAGCCTCTAAACAAAGACTATGTCATGATTTACCACAAGGATAGCTGATATCTGGTTAGGTCTTTCCAGCCTTTAATTTAATCATTACTATCAATGTTATTTTAAGTCAAGAAGCACCATCACGCCTTCTAACATAACTGAAGCAGATGAAAAACCAATATGAAGAGTGGGCATGAAGGTCTCATTCATAGATATCAGAATGACCTGAGACTTGAAAACATTTGACCCTACTTCCAGAATACACCACACTCAACACTGGAATACCCAAAATATACTCAAAACTCTGTATCACATTCTGTTTAGAAATTTAAATTGTGAATGCGAGAAGTGACTGTTTGTTTTCCCAACCTTTTGGACAGGAATAAAGCTGAGCAGTAAAATAAATTTCTTGGAAAACCTCCATCTCTTTTCTTTTGCTTGTGTGTGAGTAGCTTGAGATATTCTTAGATTTATTTGAAAGGACTTGTGAACTTCTTTGCCATTTCCCTCCCAAAATAACTTACCAGAAGTTTGCTGTTAACATCTTGTTATTTAATGCAGTACACTTCATTGTGTAAGTTTTTTACAAAAATTAGTAATTACTTTTTCTGTCTCATGACTGGTTACTTAGACTAGATCTGCAAAGGTGAGTTAGGAGCTTTACACAGAAATAGGAAATGTTTCAGCCAGTGCTTTAGCAGTCACACGTAAAATGGTATTCCTGTGAATGTCACAGGGTAAGTATCGCAGGAGAAGAGATCAGACAGCAGGAGGCACATATTTTGGTGTAGGACAGTCACTTCCGCATGAAGACAGACAAGGAGTAAGCTGCATAGGCTGCTGCTAAACAAATGAAATCCTGCTTCTTCCAGCACCTTCCTGGTTGCTGCATCATATATTGTTAATTACACCGTAAATACTCTTGCTGCTTCATGCACATTCAGGAAAAAAGGATGCAAAGGCATTGTAAATTGAAAGTCAGTCGTACACCACCTGCTCAGAAGTGGAGAATGAGGTCATGATGTGGACAGCCAGCTGGCACTTTTTGGAGCAGCGGTTAGATTGACCTTAGACTTATTTAATAACACTTTGATAACTGGCACCTTTAGGACCAAGGGAATAGAGCCATGAATTCCAGCCACTTGCTTCTCCTTCCTAAGAGTTTGTCAACTGAGGATATCACCCCATATTTCTTATGTACAAGTACCCTTTAAAGATAGCATTCTTTCTATGCTTAGAGCTTGTTCTGGAACTCTCTTAACTAGTCTCTGAATACAGTTCAAATCCAGTCCCAATGCTGACATTTGTGCATGCTTCTATCCAGTATTTTCTCAGGCAAAACTCCATTGGCTTTGAGAAGAGTTTTGCTTGAGCAAGAACATCAGGTTTGACCTTTCAATTACACAGTGACAATTAATAACAGCTCAAAACAGAGATTTTTCTCCTTCTTTTTTTAAACACAATACAAAAAATCCAGTCTTTTACAGAATGTTTGCTGCCACTGAAACTCTCCTCTCCCAAAAGCAACAGAAATAAACTGGTTTTATCCCAAAGCTGCTTCTTCATCCCTTGAAAAACCCATACAGGGTTCAAGAGTTATTAAATCAGCACCTTGCCGAGTGCCCATGCTTCCATCAAATCCAGAAGTATGGTCAAGTCTCTAATTCCTATATATGCAGCCTAAAACAGCTATACATTCGAGTACTTCTGTGGCAGAGTGGGAGTGAAAGCTCAGCTCCCATCCAGCCCTCTATCCATTAGTAAATGTTTTTTTCCCCTTTCGACCTTAAGGCAAGCAAAGGAGATGGTGTGGTTTGGAGTCCAGTCTAATTTATCTTCTCTCTAAATCTTGTGAATTGCTACCTAAACAACTGTTCTATAAAGCAAACCCTTTGACTGATTGGTCCCATGTGTCACAGAGCCAGGTCAGATAGGTATCTCTTCGCTTATTCCATGAATGTGAGACAAAGGTCAGCATAAATTTCATGACAAATCTATGTTTATTTAATTAGGCTATTAACTACATGTGACAACAAAACCTGCCACTGAAAGGAGGAAGGTGACTTTCTACTGTGGAGGAGACCAGGTGAGTGACTGTAAGTTTGTGAGCTAGTCCGTTACTTCATTCCATTCACTCATCCATTAACACTTTTCTATTTTTCATTTCTGACATTTAAAGTCAGAAGTCCACTTTCCAAAAGAGCCTGAAGCTCCCTCATCTTTCCAGTGGCTGGAGAAGAAATACTGAAGTATGCCCAGATTAGCCAGTTTAGCCCATGTGTTTGCCTTCAAAGGTGAACAAGAGGCACTTTCCCTTCTCTTTCAGACTGGCCTACTGTTGAGACTTGGGTGACAACCGTGGCCCCTTGGAAGACAAAACCAAAACTCCTGCTAATTTCATCAGAACCAAGGTTTCCATTCTCGTATTAGAATAAGACATTTGAAGACTTACTTTTGGAGCCTGCCTCTTTTACCAAAACTATTGCCAGGCAGACTGGAAGCTGTAGCCCAATGAGGAACAGTAAATCATTAATTCAGCTTAACTTCTCTAGTCATCACCTGTGGTTTGGGGAAAACAGTTGCCCAAATGCTGCTTAAGTCAGTTCTAGAGTTATGCTGCATTGTGAATTAATTATGGAGTGCAATGCTGCATGGAAGAGCAGATCTATTCCAGGTTTCTTGCTTTGAGTGTTGTGTTCTGTGTGCCTTTCACCAGAAACAATCTCATGTTTTAACATTTCCGTTAGTTCTAACGCAGAGCTTGTGTAAGTGCGGCATGCCCCTCCTGGTTTGCCTTACAGATTGATGGGAATTGCCCATTCTCTCCCTAGCTTGCTAGAATTTTCATTAGAGTGTGGAGAAACCTCAGGTGAGAACTCTGTTCATGCTTGGTTCTAATTCCTTGAGATGCATGCTGCATTACGCAGGAAAGAAAGCTGAACCTGTAGACAAAGTGCTGTCCAACACCTCCAGCACTGCTGGTAAAATACCTGGTTCTGCTGTGGTTTTTTAATGCTACTTACCTGATCTCTCTACTTTATGGTAACACATTTTGATAGCACCTGAGTACCCAGATGCATAACACTGAGCAAAATTGAGAGCACACATCGTGTCCATAAAAGATGGGTTTCTATCTGCCCTGCCTTTGGGAGTGAAGAGCTCTGCTTTGACATAATTTTTTTCCTCAAGTGCATTTATTTGTGATTTTAAGATCAATTTATTTCATGGCTTTGTGTTGTCATCAGTACGAGGCAGATTGGGTTTCGGCAGGTTTGAGATAGGACAGCGTCAGGACAGTATTACTTTCACAACTTTTCAAAGGGGAAGGTTTTGTAATGTCTCCCACTGATGGTCAGACCCTTTACTGCCTTTGGAAGACGATGCATGGTCAGATCCTTTTGCCAAATAGTAGTTTAATTTTCAGCTCTCTCCACAGTTCCACGGGAATGACCTATAATTGTCTTCATTAGCTACAAAAGGAGCCCTGTGGGGCCACAACTTAAACCAGAGATGGTTGTTCCCTGTTTCAATTAACATCACTTAGAGTAGCTACCAGTGAATAGACCACCTCTGCGTGCATATTTTATTGTGCCAGCACCTAGCACAGAAGAGCTTTAGATACTATATCCTCTAATTACTTCTGTAATGACACTGTTAACATTTTTCAAATCTGATAAATTAAATTTGGTAATGTCTATCTCCTTCTGCACTTGTTTTAGATCACGCTGCCTTGTAACAGCTAGCTGGCAGGGGAAGAAAAGGGCTGTTCAGTGCTAACAAGTGTTATAGTGAGTAGATGCTCAGTGACTGATGCATTTACAGAAAATATGGAGTGTCTAAAATACTGCTAAGTCAAAATCCAGTCTGAAATTTTCTTCTGTACCCTTCTTCTTTCCATTCCAGACTCTGTTCACTTTTATGCTTGCTGTCGTACCATCTTTTGATCTTCTACCAGTTCATTGTAAATCTTCATATCATTACAACAACAGAACTGAATCATGCTAAGGCACACATCTCGACAGGACTGAGAGCTGCAAAACAGGAAGTCTTCAAGATAAGTCCATAGCTCAGAAAGTATCACACAGAGGCCCTAATAACTACTGAGCTGTAGAACTACCAGTTTTGCCAAAAGCAACAGATTTCCTTCTGATCTCAGAGCAACTGTTTCCACACAAATCACATGTGGAGACATTTTATAGGGGTCATGTTATCTATGCCTCTTCTGTTTTCTGCGTGCATAGATTCTTGTATTTTGACACTACTTCTCCTCCCATATAAATGACCTTGTAAATTAAATTTATAGCTTCACAACTGGGGTCAGATCAGTACAGTTTGTTCTAGTTTGGAGTATAGAATAGGAAGGAGTGTTCTTAATAAGTTTAGGACAGTCATTACTGCTTGGGAATGGAAACAGACTCCACCAATCACTAGAACAACAAACTGGGAATTGGGAATCCCTTGCTTCATCTTGGCTGGCTGCTTGAACAAATCATGAAGTCTTTCTGTGGCTCCAGTTCATCCATCAGTAAAGAGGAAATCTGATCATTCCTGACTACTTCAGAGGGAACTGATCGGCATTAAGCACTGACGTATTGACACAGAAATGACTATAAACACATAAATCTAGGTCTCAATGGTAAATGGTAAAAGTTAAGTCAACTCACTGTTCAGGAGAATGACTCTGAGCCCAGCAATCCTATTATACGCCGAGCATGTTAATTCTTACCCATGCAGTACTTATCAGGCACGTCACCGGAGCTGGCAGACACTCGGCTTTATTACTGTATGCATAGTATGCTTTCTCCATTTCCTACAGTGAACACAACGAGTGCTGCAGATACCATGGCATAGCTCACTGTCAGAAATGGAAAACAGTTCTAATAAAAGCTTATGGCAACCACTCTATATGTGCCAGTGTGTAAAGGCTTCAGGAGAATGCACAGAACATTTGTGCATCTCTTCCCAAAGGGATGATTTGCCAGGCTTTAAATTTCCATCACTTCACCACTTAAAGATGCCTAATTTCATGTATTGCTATTGGGTGTATACGCTATTCACCACTGGGAAGTTATAAAACAAACAAATGAAGTATCAGAGTGTATAGTCATTATGCAGAGAGAAATGTTGAAATAGAGGGAGTAGGAGAAGTCAAAACCCACTAACAAATCTGGGTGAAGAGCAGAACTCAATAGACAAAAAATGCACAGGCAGTTTTGTCACTGTTAGTGACAAATCATGATTATGGCAGCTTCGTAAAAATCTGAACATGTTTTTTTCTCTGCATATTTCCCACCCCTGTTCCCACCGCAGACTAAAGTCGTGTTTTGGCTCTCATTTTCCTGCTAAAGGAGGCAAAGTTTAGCAAGCAGGACACAATACCAGGAGTCAGCACACTTGGGCTTTACTCTTGGCTATGCCAGTAACCTGCTCTTTGACCTTTTCATCACCACATGGAAATAAACAGCACCTCTGTGTGTCTGTATTTCTGTTCCTACACTTCGCAAGCCCTACGAGCAGAGCTGTTCCTACATGCACAGAGTGTAATGCATAACAAACCCCCAGTCTTGCTCAGGGCCCTGACATCCTCAAATACTAAAATAAACCAAATAATTGTTACTAAATGTCAAAAAATGCACTCTCAGAGAAAACAAATGGTTGGCAGAGGAGCCTGTACACAAGTGTCATCCTTTCCATTTTCACTTCCTCTCTTGTTTTTAACTTTAAATTTTGTATGTTAATCCTACAAATACTCATGCAAAAAGTAAGAGTCATTCATTGCTCATCTTTCAGACCTAATAGCAGTGCAGCCCTTACTTGGGTAGTCTATCCATTTTCTGAATTAATAGTTGCTTTTTTGAAGATGTCATCATGACCGGTGGTTAACAGATCATGCAATTTGCACTGATAAAGGACAAAAAAAAAAAGAGCAGCCCAATACCTTATAGCCTTTAATGTGTTCTTGTCCTACTTTCTTCTGCTAGGCTTCTTTGTAGGTTGTTTTCCATTCCTGGGAATAAAAAAATGAAACACTTAAAACCTGTCTAAACAGAATTGCCAAAATAATAAGGAAGTGATATCACATGATTCACTGGAAAATTAAGTTTCATGAGGGTTACACTGAAAAACTCAAATCTCTCACTACTATATGTACCCTGCAATACAACAGGACTTCCAGACTCTCTTCACTGCAGGAACGTGTTCATCCAGCAATCCAAGCCAGGATGAGTTTGGTGCACATTTGGAGGAAAAATTAAATCGTTGTTGCCATTATGATCTGTTTAATTAAATCTTACGGAAGTCTAGATGTGTTACAAATAACCAGGAGGAAAGCAATAGGCAGAATACAGGTAAATCAGTCAAAAGCTTTATAATTCGTGTTGATTATCCATACCCCTTTACAGTTGCATTACAGTGAATATAAATAATGCATTTACGTATGTTCACGTTTGTAAAATGTAATTAAATAATACAGATTATAATGTATCTAGTAATAAATATTTGTGGTTATATACATTAACCTATTTATGTTTGAAAACCCCAAATAAAAACAACAGTATATTTTTTCAAACCAACCAAGAAAAAAGAAACTCTTGTTTTCTTGAATGTGTAACAAAGACATAACCAGAATTTTAACCACAGAGTGCCAAAATCCAGGATCTATTGAAAACTCTATCCAAATGAGCAGGCTTGAGTCCTTCTATAGCCTAGAGTGTGTGATAGCAGCACTAGCACCCTGATCTTTAGACTCTGCTTTACAGTTCACTTTTGGTTAAGGCTGCAATAGAAAAAACTAGGGCTGAAGGCGTCTGAAAACATACTGTTCCCCAGCAGTGAGGTCATCTCTTCTATTCAATCAGCTAGTAGGTAAATTGTATAACAGGAAAATCCAAGTTGAAGTATTCAAACTGCCAAGGATTATGAATTCTTTGTTTTGCTTTGGAAAAAAATGCACAGTAGAGACTAGAGTCACAGCACAAGGAAGACATAACAAAGGCTTTGTTTGTAAGGGGATGGAACCACTGCTCTCTGGTCAGGGATGAGGTTGGCTGATGTGTTTTCCATAATAGTCAATTGAACAATCTCAGCACTCAATCCTGGCCAAATACTAATCTGATGAATTTATTACATTTGGGTTTTTAAATTAAAATTACCATCTGTAACTCATGTGCGGTAAACAGCACAGAACATGTGACAAGGAAAAAAAAAAAAGCTCCTTGTGAGAAGGTGGGCAAATTCCACTTGGTTTGAGGAGTCCCGAGAACTGTGACACTGCACGTTGAACATTATCTTGCTGAGCAAAAAGCATAACAGCTTAATGAGGTTATTTGTTAAAACCCCCTCTGTTCACCTCAGTAATGGTCTGTGCAGCCCAGGTCTGGAAATGTAGTTGGTTAGACCAAAGTGATACTATCAACTGAACAAAGCCAAATTTCATAGGAAAAATGCCATGGTAGCCAGAAATAATACACATACACACAGAGAAGAAAATCCCAGCTTGGGCTCTGGTGGTTTTTTGTTTTGTTTTTAAGATTCCTGCTCCCACAATCATAAATAATCTCAGGTCAACAAAAGCTGATTCAATATTGCAGCTACGTGGTCTGAGGTGGGTGAAATCCCAGGCCACTAAAGACAGCGTATTTGGACTTTTGCAGGCCTACTGTGTCACCCAGTATTCCTGGCCAATAAAGCCTCTGGAGGTGGCTCTATGGTTTAGTTCCTATTATTTCAAGCAAGGCTGAGGACTTCACCCTTTTTCTCTTTCATTACAGCTCTTACACAATTGGTCTCTTCAGAAAAGCAGTTTTCTGAAAACAGCAAGTCTATTCATCTCCCTGTGAATAAATCTACAAAGTAGGAATGCCCGTTGGTTACCCATTTCATGCTTTCAGTCTGACTTGTGCCAAACCATGTGTTTGACATGATTTCTGCACAGAAACGGAAGTGGGTCTGGGCTTAGTGGAAACATGTCACACTGCACACGCACACAGAGGCACAAATTATCTGCGAAGTTACACTGGGTAAAACTGGCCTAAAACAAGTGGTTTTGAGAAGTCTGTTTTCAGCAGTGCTTTAACCTTCTTTTATACAAGAGTCAACAAATCCCACAGGTGAATATTTGAATTCATTTTCTAACGATGATATTATACAATGTTTTACTGATCCTAGAAGCACATGAGTCTTAGGAGCTACCCAGATAGGATCTTCTACCCATCCTGTTATGTCATTGCTTCCAGTTCATATTTCTTAGTACACATAAAATCAATAGAGTGGGACCCCAAACATGTTAGGTGTTGTACAGAGGGACTCCACGCTTACAGTCCCCTCTGTAAAAATGAGGTAGTGACAGGTCACAAAGTCTCCTCATACAGTCAAAGGAGATGGGCACCTTCCAACAACATCTCATCCCATCCCTGGGATGAGATGGGATGGCTCTGTAGGTGCTCATCTGTTTTTGCTCTCTAGGAAGAGAGTTACTCGGACCCAAAGGTCAACATTTTTTAGTGTTTTAGTGATGACTGGTGCTAGATAAGAAAAATCCCGTGTTTAAGGCTAACAAAAAAATACTTCCTATCCTCATTTTGCAAATGAGAACAGATGAGGCTAAAAAAAATGATCCATCACTTGCTCAAGGTCACATAAAAGGTTAGTAGGAAAGCTAGAAGTTAATACTCAAATTCTTTTTTTTTTTAATTCAGCCCTTCCTTCCTCTGGTGAAGTAGGCAGGAAAAAAGGTTCTCACTGCTTTCCAATAAACAGCGGTGGAAATACATAACTGACTTATTTCACAATTCGTGCTTCCTGTCCATTTCTCTGTGAAAGAACACTGTCCCTGTTGTTTTCTTTCTTCCTGATCTAAGTCAAAAGCATAGAAATTTAGGTCACTTTTCCCATTTCCTTGGCATTTATTCCTAGAAACGTTATTTATGTTGTTAATTTCACTATGGCCTGATTCTTCAACTGAGATCAGTGCAAGACTTGCAACCAACTTAAATGAAGCAAGTATAACGCCTTAAACATAACTGTTTGAACGCAAAAAGACTTCAGAAATCATGTAAGAGTTTTCATGGGATAGGATCGTTAAGGTTTTTTTCCAAGCCTATAATGTGAACATAATCTTTCACACCAGATTTCATTTTTATTGACTGCCACCTGACAAGTAAGACATCTGATAGATCTTTGTGCTTTTCAGATCGAGGACTGACAGAAAGAGAAATAATTTTTAAAAATCACGCTGCTTCTATCTGTTCAGCTGAGGCATTAGCACAGAAAGAGTGGGAGTAGAAGGACCTTTGCAGAAAAGTCTCTGAACAAGCATTTGGCTCACTATTTGGAGACCACGAGCCAAGTTATTTTTCATGGTGAATTATTACAAATAAAATGGCATTTAAAACTGGCCATTTGGCAAACAGAGATTCAGTAACACAGGATCTCATTAAATTACTGAAACGGTGTTGAAACCATCAATTACTGATAAAAAAAGCTAAGCAGAAAAGAGCACATTTCTCAAATTTTCCAAAAATCTACCTATTTGCTTAAGTGGGCCACCCAAAGACTGTTAGAAACAACATCTGAATTTCCACTTCAAGAGGTGAATCCACAACATCACAGGCTTCCACTCTCACACCAAAGTACACTTAGCGTTGAGGCTTGTGACAAGAGCTGTGGACGCCACTGCAGGTTCAGAGGAACCTGGTGCATTGCACAGACATCAGAATCGCTGCAGGCGGCTACACCTGGCATTCACAGGGGCAGGAAAAGCCTGCGAGTTTAGCCCTGACTCTCTTGTATGATGATCAACACCAACCCTAGTTTTGATTCTGTCCTTTAGGACTTCAAAGCCATTTAAAATTAAAATAAGATAAATCTGGCCATTGAAAATGTCAGTGAGATGTTTTTCCTGTTTAAAAGAAGTCCTTATCCGATAATGACAAATGTCTGCTAAAGCCTAAACCCCAAAATTATTAAAATATTTTAAATTGCATTTTTAAAACAGCGTTGAGATGCACATATTTGTTGTCAAACTCATACAGAAAGTTAAAGTACTGAGTAGATTGATGTCACTGTAACCAGCACTTACTGAACTGACAGCTAGCTGCTGATGGCAGGACCTCTACTATAAAAGCAGAAGAAATATTTCCTAATTCTTGTTGTCTGCTCCTAATCAGTTGTCTAAAATGACTAGTTAATTCAGAATTAGTAAAGAGATGGGGATTTGAAAAAGAAGGGAAGTCTCTTTTCCTCTTATAATGCATGCATGAACAGGAAAGCTCGGTTTCCTCTTAGCTATGAACAAAAGATATTTATGAGAGGATGATGCCTAATAATTCTGAAATGTTGAAAAACCTGTAAACTAGAAGCTGACCTTTTAATTTCTTTACTTTTGTGTTTAAACAGGGTCGTTTTACATGCAAAATATCTTCAGATAAGTTTTTTTTTTTTTTTTCTATATTATCAGGAACATTAAGATATTTTAAACAACTAAAAATATTTTTGTGGTCTTTTTGTGCATTACAGTTTAATTCCAAATTTTATCTAAACATAGTGCAGGATGATGAACAAACATATAGTTAGTAGGTAGCTAGTAAAATGAAGTATATTGTTTGACCTTTTCTAGCATAATTCAAATTTTGGAAATTTTTGATAGTTAAGAGGTCTAATGTTTTGTTACTTAATATCTTAAAATCTTAAATAGATCTTATACCTTCAATACACATAGGGATAATACTGTAGCAAAAAAGGTGAGGATGATGGAAAAATTTTAGGAGAAATATATCAGTGAACATCAAATTTTCAAAGGTTTCAAAGGAGATGTCAAACGAGGCTGAAGTGGCTTATTCAATAGGGTGGTTTACATCAGGACCTCATCACTGATCATATTTAACAACAGAAAGAATATTGTTGCCACCCACTGCTTTTTCAGCCAGCAGCTTAGACTCGCAGGTACACAGCAGGATTTTCTGCCTCCCCAACTCCTCACATGTAGAGAAGCACATGCAGGTTTCCAAAGAAAAAACATGTGGAGAAAATAGAGTTCAAGAGGCATCTCAGCAGTGGGCTCCTGGTCTACACATTTCTTTTTCTTATTTCATCTCTGGTGGTGTTTGGTCTCACGTACTGCAGCCAATTCTCTTTCCCCTCTTATATACCTAAAGATTCTCCCTTGTCTATCACAGTTTTTCTAACCGATCACTCCCAGTCTCAAGGACCTCTCCGTGGGAGTCAGAGGAAGGTTTTTATAGTCTCTGCTAAGATTTCACATTGTTTTGCATGAAGAATACATGTCTTACTCCCCATAATGTTCACTACTATCCAGTGGTGTGAACTCACCTTACAGACATACCTAAGAGCAGAGTGCCGCAGAGTCTGGGGAGGGGGAACACGGGCAGGTAGGCTGTTATTTGTATTTAGCTGCTAGAAGGCTACGTGGAGCACAGAGAGTTACAAAGATTGACATTTGTGTTTTTAAGTTGACATTAACATAATGGAAATGGTGTGTAACTCCCATCTCACCAGCCATCAAGGGTCTGTCAGCCTTAGTCAGTGTCCCAACGCCCTCTCACTCATCCTCCTTAAAGTAAATGAGTCGCTGTGCATCTGACTTGTCCTCCAGAGGCAAGCCCAGCAGGGTCCTCCTTCCCTCTAACCTGCCATCATCCAGACTTTTGTACTTCAGTAGCTTAAAACATCCTGTAAAATCTATCAGGATTATTTTCCAGTATAGAAGCACTTGTACTTGATCCAAGCTAATCAAATCTTCTTCAGAGATTTAAAGCCCTGGGCTTTAAACGAGCACACCCAACATATCAAGCAAAAATGACCTTAGTGTGGCTACTATATCCTCCTTTTGACCCCTTTCGACACACTTTTGGCTGAGACAAGACAGACAGTTAAAGCCATTGTGAACAAGCCAAAAACAATATAGTAAGTGTGTCTCTGATGTCATCAGAATGCTATATCCTAAAACAAAATAAAGCTGGGTTTAGATGGAACTGGACATTTTTCACATAGTAGTAAAAACAGCTTTTTAATAGATAACATTTTGTTTTCAAGCTCGTCTTTTAGTCTTTTCCAATGGAATTAGTAACCAAATCAAGGGGTTTAGGAGTTCATGTTATAATCAGACACAAGACTAAACTTACAAGTCATGTATGACCCAGCAGTCAAGAGGTTACGGTGAGTAAGAAGGTAGACCACAGAAAACCGAAGAACAGGAAACTTCTGGTCTAGTGTTGATGGAAAAACTTTGGATCAGACAGATGCAGTACTGAAGAACTTAAAGCAAACAGCTCTAACAGAAGTTTCTGAGTCTTTTATAGAGGAAACGCTGAAGATGTATGATGTAAGAATTCAGAAGTGCACGTCAAGCTGCAAAGTCTTCCTTTGAGTTATATACAGCCAGATCTGTGTTCACGCAGCTATACCGAGTGACTTCCCTTCTTCCATTCACAGGCTCCATCGACCGACTTCCTTAATTTCAAGAACCAGTATTCATTATTCCGTAGAAGTTGGTTTAATGCTCAGCTCATCTATATGCCCAGACAACTTACTGGAATCTCTGGAAGGCCGTGGATGCACAGTATTTAAGTAGTTCAGTCCTCTGTCAAAAATCACTCTTTCTCTGCAGCCAGAGAAAGACCTTTTTCCACCAGTGGCAATTCCAAAGACATCCAGATGCTGACAATTTAATACATGGAAAAACATTTCAGTATAATTAAAATCAATCTGCTCCAAAATTTCCCCATTTTTCAGGGTGGTGGGCGGGGCTTAAAATTGGAACATCACACATAAGCATGAGTTTCTATCACTTACAGATATTAAGGGACAATAACTGAAATGGCTTAAAAATACATGTTCTCAAAGTCAGTTCTGAGACTGTATGAGGTTGTGTTGGCTCAGCGTTGTCTTGGACTCACATGAATAGAAGGTTAATTTCAATTCTGCCCGTTGAAATGCAACACAGCTTCTCAACGAAGAACTCAGAGTTAAAGGAGGCTAGGCGAATGCAGAGGAGCTGAGTCAACTTAGGCTTGATTAAATTTCTGAAAATACAGTGTACACCAATAACAAATTTAAACTTTAGCCGAGGTTAGCTCTTTAATTTCCATTGGAATAAAAGCAAACAGATGTCTCTAGAGTAAAACGAACAAAATAAAGTATTTTAAAGTTGGACAAAAAGTCTGAATCTCACTAGGGAAGCTGTACATGCAGTTCTCATTCATATTAATTGTAAGCATTTGTCTAAGAAAACACATGTGAACGGTTGCTACAGCTCAGCTGATGACTGGCAACTTGATGACGTACTTGAGGCCAAAATCCACCTAGGGGCAGCCTCTCGTGCTGGCTGACAGAGCTGCCTGATGCTTAAAAGAATGTTAATTACAGTTAATATTGAGGTTGTTCGGGTTAAAGAACAAATATGAAAAAGAAAGCTGATAAAACTCAAGATACAATCATTTCAGGGAGCAGAGTCCTCCCCACCCTGTCTATTTTGTGTAAACCTGCTTTGATTACCTCAGGCTTCTCACTGGTAAGGCTTCTCATGACAATGATGTAAAGATCCCAGGCCTGGAATCTCTATAAGGTAGTAATGATATACTTGAATTCAAAGAATCCAAATCCAGATTAAGATCTAATCTCCTACCTAAATCCAGATGAATACAATAAGAGAGATATTTCAGTCACTCCCAAAAAGCCCAGACTAACACATATTAATAACTTTGGGGACCTGGAGAAGGTGAAAAAGGCTTATACAATGCCTTGACTGAGTCAATATTACTATTTAACTTTCACACTTGTATCAAAACTCAGCCAAAAAGCCCAAACCACCAAATGGCCAGCTTCTCTTCTGGTGTGAATCAGTATAGCTCAAATATAGGTACTGACCATGTGCTTTTTAAAATAACAACTTGGGTCCAAGGCAATTGAGATCTGATTCCTTATTCCAGGCAGTTATTAGATCCATATTACAAAAATATTTGTTTTATTTTAAAAATATCACAAGATTTTGGCCCAAGTGAAAAAAAAAAAAGAAGAAACATCACCAACTTTTTATTTTAAAACCTCCATGCTATTTTTCTGGTTGTAACTTTGTGGTTTTATGACATGACATTTATTCCTAGCTATCAGATGTTAAAAAATATCATATCACATTAAGAAGCAATTAACTTTATTTTCTTCCCCGATCTAGATCACCTGACCTGGGCCACAACTAGTAAAGCTAATATCCTGTTCTATCATAAAGGTCAGTATTTGCTGATTCCACTGATTTTTGCCATACTCAGCCTACCAAGCTTGCGTTAAAATCTCTGAGAAAACATATGGTTTGTTTGGAAACACGTAGAAATAGCATATTTGAGTGTCACTTCTCTGAGGCTCATTCATAGATTAATTTAAATATTCTGGACTTGTTCTTGCTTAAAAACCTTCTGCACCAGAGCACAGCAGTAGTGTAAGAGCCCTTGGGTAGGACAGAGTGGGGTCGACACCGCGGTGCACTATGGTACAACTGCGCTACGGGGAGCAACACAGGGTTACAGTTCAGAGGAGGGAAAGTTTAGTGCAGAAAGGGAACGGAGGGCAGCCTGGAACAGAGATCGGTGTCAAGGGGGAATCCTGCTGTGAGGAATTCACTGAGCCCAGAAACTGTCTCTGTTTTTATTACTATTTATAATTATAAATAAATGATGGTAATTTTTAAAACTTTCCTTGCACAGCAAATCCCAAGGTCATGGGAATCACCAACGCCACAAATAGATGATTGGGGTGAAGATATGAAAACCTGCAGCTGCATAGGGTCTGTCAGCTACAGGCTTCCATCCTTCTCCCCCTTCTCCCAGTGCTCCCCACCTCCGCTGGACGGACTCACGGAGCATGGGAAGGTAAACACTGCCGCAGTAGTAATCCCATGCAGCACAGGCAAACCTAAGAGTAAATCCAGGTTCACAACATGCCAGGTCACCGCTCTCGGTGCTTCCCTGCGAGATCCTTTTGGGTTAATCCAGGCATTCGTTTGACCTCTGTGCTCTCTGTTGGTGGTAATGTAACTGCGATTGCCATGAGGCCCTTTGTCGTCAGCGGGGGCTGGGATTAGAGCCCAGGACAGAAAGCAGCACATCCTGAGTAGCAGCCGTGCCTGGAAGAGCACTCTAGCTGTGACCCTAGCAGTTTCAGGAGAAAAAGGGAGTAGGCCAGGAGAAAAAGCCACATCTGCTTTGAGTGATGGCAAGGAAAGAGCATAAGGAGAAGTCAGCCATGATTATGACAGTCAGGCTTCCCTGATGGACTCTGCCCCTCACCTTCCAACCTTTTCTTCCCGCAGAACCCTTTCTTTTAAGATCTTCATATCTTTTATCATCTGATTTCCAACACTTCCCCAGACAGCCAGCCCAACTTAAGAGATTTTCCTGACATTTACTGCTTGCTAGCATCTTAGTATCTTGATAGTATCTTGCTCGTGTCTTAGCCACATTACTTTCCCATCCACTGGAGTTTACCTTCCTCTTTCTATGCTGAAGGGAGGCCTGGCTGCCATTCAAACTACCCAGCTCCTGTAAGCTTCAAAGGGTTGCATCTTTATCAGCACTTAAAATGTAAAAAATCATCCTGCTGGAAATTTGGGCTTTAGATTTGAGTGAAAGCCCACAAAGTACCAGCAAATCATCACCAATAAAGCATGCAGAAACTCATATAACTTTGCTACGAATCAGATCCTTTGAAAAAAACCAAAACACTAGCACTTGTTTACTGTGAGTCCAAGAAATAATAGCTGTTAGATCACATAGCTCAAGAGAATGCCTCACATTATAGGAGTTATTATAGATAACAGTAAATTTATTACTGAAAACAAGGTGTTTTGTGGATGCTCTTGCACAACACAAACTTGGAAAGAACATTACTTGTCTTAAAAGTAACTTTGAGTGGGACATCTTGCAATGAACACAGCCATATGCCAATCCCAGGACATTCTGGCTGCACAAGAATTTCTGGAATAGCTGCACTTTTACTAGGGAAGCTCATTCAGGAACAGTTTCTTGTAAACGTGTGGATCTGGTAGAAAATCTTTTCCAACTAAAGCAATCTGTATGTCCACCAGAACTGTTGCCTCTAAATAGAGGCTTTGCTTTCCATAGAAAACTGCAGTTTTTCATCAGAAGAGCTAAAATCTGCCCAGCAAAAAGATTTTCAGCTTCTCAAAAAGAAAAAAGTTCCTTAGAAAAATAAAACGTTGCCACCAGCAGCACCAGGTACAAACTGCCTGGAAGCCCAAGACTATTTGGGCCACTGTTTCCCTCTGTTGTCATTCCCTGGGTGTCTCTCCATAGCACGAATCCCCAGCTGAGCCTCCAGCTAAGAAATCATAGCGTAACACCCACCGTGAGTAAGCATTATGGTTCAGTGAAAACTTTCCTCAGCGTTTGTTCCTTTGCACATGACTAATCAGGATATAACTCAAGGTATTTTTCCTACCCTCTTTTTTTAAAATATAGTCGGTAGAGACAGTTACATTATAGTGGAAACATTACTCCAGCAATTGCCCTTACCAGTACAGACACACATGGCTCCTTCCCTCCTACCTATCCTGGATGTAACAGCTTAGTGTCATGTGCCACTGCTTATTTAGTGCTTAAAGGAGAGCTGTGTCCAGCTATGAACCCAACAACTGATAAAGTATCATCACAACCAGCATTTCCTAATTTTGTATTATCTTCTTTCATGCCATTTTCTTGTCTCCTTTCAAAGGAGCCTTGCTTCTATGTGCACCATGGCACAGGTAAATCAGTGTATCAGCTTTTAAACCCCACCACCTGGGATGGCAAAACCCCCAAGATTAGTAATTTGCTACTCTTTCTTGAAAGTAAGCTAAGTGATGCTTGCCATGTTTCACTGATATTATTGCTTCTTATCTGGCTGTCTGAAAGTAGGAAAATATATTTCACCTATTTTTATAAATATTTTGAAGCTCCACAGCTACTGCATTTTATTTTGTTTATAAAATACAAAAGTTACCAGGTTTATTTCCACTAATCAGCAAATATTTCCCTGTGGGCAATTTCAAGGAAGTCAAGAAGACAGCTAACTAAGAAAGAACTGAACAATATTAGCCCAGGGATTTCTTTATGTTACTACAGAACAATGCAAATGAGCCAGAGAGAGATTAAGGATCAGCTTTTCAAAATTGTTTAAGCACAGATAGGCACTTAATGGGGTTTTCAAAGGTCCCTACAGAGGTGAAGGATCTACTCCCTTTGATTACACAAACATTTGAGACATCTAGATTTCTACTGAAACGCCAGTGAGGCCATGAAAACATTCAGAAAGGCATATACCTTTTCCTGAAACTGCTTAATGTAATGCTGCATGATCCCATGTAATGATTTAAAGTAGTAAAAAAATAATGTGGATGCCATTTCCACAGGAAGAAGAAACACAGACCTCCTGTAACCTTGACAGGTAATGATGGTCAAGCCCTTACGCTGAAAGGTGTACTGCGATCTTTCTAAAAAGACAAAGAGCCTATGTAAGTTCTAACTTTGGAGATACAGGAGGTGTCGTTTGCTGTAAACCCATGCTGTAGAATCGGAGTTCATGATAATGAGGTTTGGTTTCTGTGGCTACAATAAAGCTGTTTTTAAATGTAGACTGAGCTCAGATTTTTTTTCATTTTGTCAGGACTCCAAATTTTGCTGTTCAGTTCCATGTCCTAGGTACAGTTGTGGCCGAAACCAAATAATGGTGTATCTTACTCTCTGTGGGAACGGAGAGCGCTATCTCTGTGTTTTTATTATATCTGGTGTGCTTACTTCAGAAATGCCATTCTCTCCATTTTACAATTAAAATCCCCTCTGTCTTTTAAAGCCGAGTTTGGAACAGAAAAGCCCTAACTGTGCCATTGCAACGGGAATGCCACCTCGCGTCTAACCGACGGCTGCAGCAGCCACCCAGCTACGCTCGGGCCAGGTGGCAACCACCACTTAAGTGCTCTGACTTCAAACATCTTGCAGTCTATCCAAGGAGCCTTTTGCTCACACCAGATACAATTCTGGGCACAGAAAGGACCTGGCTGAGGGAGGAAGGAGGAATAATATGGGATTTCCAGTTCCTTTTTCAGTCACTAAGAAAATATCCTTTGAAATAACAATCTTAAGGTGAAAACACATTTTTACTGCTCCAAGATGTGGGGTTTTTTTCCTTTTTTTTTTCTTTCTTTCTTTTTTTTTTTTTTAAAGCAGAATAAAAGTCATGCAGGTTTTGGTCATCTACGATCCCTGCAAGGGTTCAATGGTTCAGAGAGGTTCAAAACTGTGGGACACACAATTTTTCTCCTGCATCTGCAGGCTTGCTGCAGGGAGACCTCCAAGAGCTGAAGGGACCTCTCCTGTGCCTTGACAGGGTCTGAGCACTGGAGCACCAAGGGACTTCAAACGGCAACACCATCAAGACTGGTCCTTTTTCAGCCCAAATGTGCTGAGAGGTACAATTAAATCCAGTTCTCACTTCCCAGACACACAAAGCCCAGCCACCTCACAGCTGAACAGCCAGAATAATAGCTGTCCTTCCCTTAGCCTTCTGGCAGACAAATCAGTCCCCAAATCAGTAGAAAATAGCAAGTTGCAGAGGCAGCATCAAATCCAATGAATTTAAGTTCAAACATGTAAGTGATGGGTAACTGGACGGACCACACTGTTCACATACCAGCTCAGAAACAGTAAAGCTCTGCTATTGCACCCCACTGAGATTTCAGCTCCAAACTTCAACCATGCCTTTTCAGTTAATCTGGTGCTTGCTCAGTCGTGTTTTCATCTGAACATGAGCAGGGAGAATTCCCCATTTATCCATCCTTATTTCCACAGGAGACATGATGGGACCGTGACATCAGCTAGGGTTTCTTGCTTCTATTGCAATACAACACTCGCATCGTTCAGTTTGAAAGGATGTCATTTTTTCAGCTGAAGTGATCCTGAGGCTAATTTCCCATTCACTACAGAGAACAGAAGACTGTCCTGTACATGTACCGAAGTCTCAGTAGTGACCTTGGTTTTTTTCATTTCAGCCAAGAAATAACCCATCCCTGTTACCACACAAGGGCACTTGTTTAATGTTGACGGAGAAGGAAGTGTACCACCTTCTGAGTCACCAATGCCACATCCTAAACACCTGGCTTTTGCCTTGCTGGGCTTCCATTTAAGCATGAATCTACTCTGAGTGGAACTGTAGAAAAAGCCTATAATAAAACCTCAAACCACACAACACTTTCCTGGATGGAGGGTTATTGTGATCTGCTGAAGTTCATGGACTTCCAGAAGAAACCTGAAACCCTTTCCAAAGAAGACTTATCTGCTTTGCTTTTTTCTAATTTCAAGGGTAACAACTGTTCATGTCATATCCCAAAGCAAGGTATAAAATTAAGATATCTTGAAGTCAGAAATAATATCAAAGCTACTTTTTTTTTTTTTTTTGGACTGCACAAAGTTATGGCCAAATCTGCCAAGGTTTAGATGCCTGATCTCCCACTTAACTACCTTTGTGGAAGTTCATCCAAATTCTTGACGTTCTCACCAGACTTGTGGACAAAAAAATACAGATTTCATAAAGCCAAACAAAAGACATTTCTTTCAAATTAAGTTCTTGCCTGTCAGGCAATGAATCATTTGCCATCCACAGTACATCCCTTAGTTGACAAACAAAGCAGTATTTGCCACCCTATTGCAAAACATGGTACAACATATTTTGGGAAACGATTCTTCATTAAAACAACATCATCTAGGGCAGTACGATGCAGCAGGAGTCACACGAATGTGCTGCATCCTGTGACTGGCTCTGAAGTAAGTGTTAAAACAGTCACAAAACATTTTGGGGGCAGGAGGAAGCACTCTTTTCTACGGGACGTCAGCTCACAGATGGGCTCGCTCACCTTTGATTTGCCCTGAGACACAGGATGATCTAGCCAGCAGCCTCCAAAGAAACATTCTGCAACGTGCCACCACAACAAAATGAATGTTTATCTGCCTAAAGCTTCGCTTCCTTCCCAATCTGCCACCTGAAGGAATGCAGCAACAGTGTGCTCAAGCTCGGAGACCAAAACCAGAAACGCATGGTTTGAAAGGAGGAAGAGGTAAGCTAAGTACAATGACAAGGAGGGACATTGCTGTAATTCACATCCTTTTTAAGTCTGAATCTCTTACCTCTTTTAAACTAAAGTTCGCAATGTGTAATTTTGAAAAATGTTATGTGTTTCAGGAAGTATTTGCAAAATCTATGCTTTTTATATATAAAGTATCAGGAGCATCACCCCAGATTAGGGCACCGTTGCACACAAGGGAGAGAAAACAAGTGCACGCAGACAGTTCCAAGATCACCTCAGTATATACCACCAATAAAATTGCTAATAATGCTTCAGTGAGACATCTCAGATCAGTCTAGAACAAACAAACCAACTCCTGAGCAAGCATACGGACTTGAGATATTAATAGCAGCCTTAGTGCACTTTCTTTTCACAGTGCACATCCTGTTCCAATTGATAGGAGTATATGTAGGCAGAAATATGTATGTATGTATAATATATATAGCCCCTGCCACAGCAGGGCTACAGCATCACTTTTCTCAAGAGATACCCAACAAACCACAGCAGGCGATTGCTCTCCAAGAGAAACACCAAGGGCAGAATATCCTAACAGAACAAGTCAGCTCAATCAAGACTTTACTCATTTGCAGAACAGGAATATAGGATCCCCCTAGTAGCATAAGAATCCTCTATATTGGTATTTTCCAGAGGAAATACATCAAAATTTAGAAAGTCATAGCAACCATTTGGTTTTTTTTTTTTTTTTTTTTTTTTTTAATAATTTCAACACAAAGGTAAAGAGTCCAGGCCCCTTTTTGTTTTCTTTTTGTCAAAATAAATTTTGACTACAGGGGCCTACAAGGAAGCTGGGTGGGGACTTTTTACAAGGGCCTGTAGTGACAGGACAAGGGGTAACGGGTTTAAATTGAAAGGGGGAGGTTTAGATTAGATATCAGGAAGAAGTTCTTCACAGAGAGGGTGGGGAGGCACTGGGACAGGTTGCCCAGAGAAGCTGTGGATGCCCCATCCCTGGAAGTGTCCAAGGCCAGGCTGGATGAGGCTTGGAGCAACCTGGTCTAGTGGAAGGTGTCCCTGCCCATGGCAGGGGGGGTGGAACTAGATGATCTTTAAGGTCCCTTCCAACCAAAACCATTGTATGATTCCATGACTTTCTAGTTGATGTACTGAATTTCCTACAACCCACCAATTTTCATGAGAGAATTATTTTTATTGTCACTTAAACTCAGCCTAAAGCCACATTCTGAAGCCTAAAAATGCCAGGTTAAACAAATTATTTGTCCTCTGCACAGAGTTCAGTTTCTCCAGAGCCTGCACACGAGGAGCCCCTGCAAGCATCTGTCCATTCAGAGTCTGGTCAAACCCCCTCAAAACTCTTGGAGAAGAGACAATGACGGGCACATCAGAAAAGGGCAGAGAAAACAGTTCACAGCCATCTTATCCTGCAAAACGAACACCAGCACCCATTCCCACACTGACATGAAATCCAACTTGGCATCACGCAACAAATCCAAGAATAACAGAGAGGAGTCTGACGAGGAAGACAAGATGAGGTTACTTCCTAGATTGTGCCCAACCATACCAGGAGCCTCCAGTGGGGTTGCAGGCTCTGACACCATAAGGCTGCTTCACCTCCACAGCACCTTCTGACTTTCTTGCATGAAATCCAGCTTCTATCTGCTAAATCAAAACACAAGGATGACAGCAGAGAACTCTTTAAGTTCTGTGTTTGTAATAGGAATCAGCCTGTTAAACAGTCCCATTTTCTCTAGGTTACAGACTAACTTCCAACTGCAGCTGCTTCAGAGGCAAAGCCAGAGCAACCTGGCTTCAGGGGAACCACTTCACATTTCAACCTGATGCCTCTCACGCTGAATTGAAGTTGTGGGGAAGAGGCTATCACGTCAGCACTCTTGCTTAATGTTTTGAGTCACATATGGTGTTAGTCACAAGACACAGTAATTGTCTTTCCATCCCTTTTTCCTCACTGAGATGAATAACTCCTCCTAGGGGGCAGGTTTTCCTAGGTGCTTTTGGTCTGAAATGAATGGGTCACCTTCCAAAGCAGCCAAAAAAAATGACCAGAAACCTACACACACACTTCTGACTCACAATGATCAAATAATCCCACAGAAAATAAAACAAAACTTGCATATCGCTATTTACTTGTGAAAGGGCAGGCGGTCTCGCTCCCGGGGGCTGTGACCCCAGTCTGCAGAGCATCAGTGTACAAACCGGCGGGCACAGGCGATGGGGCAGACGTTCGCCTGCTGCAAATCACTCCATCTCCAGCAAGGCCCCTCCAGTCTCTGCCAGGTTCAACTGCTCGCTCTCCTGCTGCCCAGGAAATGATGCACAGGTTATTTTTCCTGTCCCAGTTGATGGTTTTAGTTTTTATTTTTTAATAAGAAAAAGTGAGGGCCTTCTCACGTGCAACCTCCGCACTGAAATAACCTCCACATTTTGGATTGCAGCAATGAAAAGACAGGGAGCAGTCGGGCTTTGCCTCTGTCCTCAGCTCACTCTGGTGCAGTTTGGTGCCAGAGGGATCAGGGAAGAGGCTCTGCACTCCAAGCGTGTTGTTGCTCTTCCCTTCCACTGCTGCGATATTAAGCCATCCAAAAAAACAAGGGGGGGAAAAAAGTTCAATTTACACAGAATGCCCCAAACGTCCATAAGCGGGACACGCCAGCAGTCCCGGCACATCCCTTGCTTTTTAAATCATTTTTCAAGTTTACAGCTCGGTGATATAACAAAAACAGCTGCGCAGAGTTGTCCGGTCCCTCCCCGAGCATATTTCAACCCTGTCCTTGCTCCTGCCTTGCTGGTTAGCAGCTCCTCGGCCGCTTCTCCTATGGCACGTCGTCTGCTCGCCAGGCACCAGGTGCTGGCTGGCAGGCAGGGGCAGTCTCACAAATAAAAAGCAAACGTTTTGAGGACTTTCCTTTTTCCCCAGGGGAGGGGAAAATAATAACACATCGCATCCTTTGCTGTCCCTCTTTACACTGCGTTGTACAGAGCCCTGCCTGCCCACACACACGTCTTGCTTGCACGGTGCATTGTGTCTGTGCCTCGCTCTGAACTCCCCCTGTTCCTCTGCCGCCCTTTTTGGGGGAAGTTTTCCTCACTATGTTCACCACACAGGCTGCAGGCAGGTGCTGGAGGCGGCAGCTGGGTGGTCCCCACCACCAGAGAAGGGGAGAACCAGAAGGTCCCAGAAGGCGCCAGAAAGTTCCAGGGCTCTGGGCTGGGCTGGCAGCAAGGCCACAACACTGGGCACAAATTCACCATTGTTTCTTGGGTTTTTTGAAGTATTTTTAACATTTTTGAGGAAAACCAGGCCTTCCCCTATGCCCCAAGCACCTCCACTCCAAGCTGCAGGCGCAAACCCAGCACCAACGGAAGTGCTGGGAAAGGAATGAGCCATGGCCGCCCTCTCTGAGAGCTGCCCACCAAACTGAGACCTGTGCTGCCAGCCAAACCCCTCACCACGAGGAAGGCCAAGCTAGGCAAAGCGCTGCCTTGCTGTCCCCACACCCCTCACCAACCACCCCTGAGGAGAGGCACGTGCCTTCCCCTCACCCCGCCGCCCTTGGGACCATCATGGCCGCCCAGTCTTGCTGCTACAGGAGGAAAGATCAATCCGAAAGACCCCTCCACATCAGAAACTGGGCCCCTCCACATCAGAAACTGCTTCGCATGTTTGGAAAGAACAAAGAGGAACGCCCACCCTCGGGGGCAGGAGACAGGGCTGCACCCTGTCCTGCATTTGCGATTGCACAAAGATGCCGGGATAGAGGAAGGGAGGGGGCGCCGTGTGCCTCGGGGTCTGAGGGCAGTCAAAGGCAGCTCCTAGTACATCGGTCCCAGGATTTCCTTGCCCAGGGAAAAACATACTTGATGTATTGCAGCACCATCTGCTGGTTTCTGTAAAATGGGGACACGGGCATCTCCCCACGGAGCGGGAAGGAGCAGAAGGGCTTGGCGAGCGCTTTTCATGGGGTGCAGGGCCCTGCGGTTTCCTGCAGAGGGGCATTTCCTGCAGGTTTGTTTCCCTCCTCGTAAAGGAATTAAGGTACCTCTAAATTAACAGTCTAAGGAAAGCCACCTCTCGGAGAAACAGCCAAATTAGTGCCGAGTTTAGGGATTTCACTGAAGAAGCGAATCTAGGGTTTTCCCTATTCCTATAGAGCAGAGTGTGGTAAGTTTTGCAGAACCCTTGGGGAATAATTTTCTGAAGCGACTGTCAGATGCAGGGCATTTCTATTTTTTTTCTAGATAGCTAACTCAGGCTGCCTGCCTTTAAAGACGCTTGCGCGTCATGCAGTCCCGAGCTGCTGCTTTCTGACCCCGCGGCCCCGCGAAGGGGCTCGGCCTGGCCACCCGCGGCCCACCCTCGCTTCAGTAAGCCCTACCTGACTTTCAGCAGCTCCTTACTGCAGCCAGCTTCCTTCCTGGGCTTGATCCATCCCGACAGTGAAGTCATGTTTGGGAACTTTATTGGGAGTTGTTCCTTGCTGTTAATTTACAGCCTGGTGAAGGCAAAAGGAAGATATTTGAATTTTTTTTTCCCCTTTTCAGATAATACAAATATAAAGAACTCCATTACTTTGAAAATATCTTATACAGAGGAAGCACTCTCACCTCTTGCTTCCTTACAGTTCAAGTGCAGTACTAACTAAGCCAGTAACACTGGAGACTGCTGATACGCATGGAAATTATTGGGGAACTACTGTCTTGTAAAAAAAACAACATTCAGTTTCATTTTAACCGAGTATTTCATAGAATCATAGAATGGTTTGGGTTGGAAGGGACCTTAAAGATCATCTAGTTCCAACCCCCCTGCCATGGGCAGGGACACCTTGCACTAGACCAGGTTGCTCAAAGCCACATCCAGCCTGGCCTTGGACACTTCCAGGGATGGGGCATCCACAGCTTCTCTGGGCAACCTGTCCCAGTGCCTCACCACCCTCTCTGTGAAGAATTTCTTCCTGATATCTAATCTAAACCTCCCTGTTTTCAATTTCTACCCATTCCCCCTTGTCCTGTCACTACAGGCTCTTGTAAAAAGTCCTCTCCCTTATTTATTGCCTGCAGCAGTTAAATGCAACAGTGTTTGTGCTGAGGATTTGTGCAAAGAGGAAAGTGTAGCTGGCTTTTAGTCTCTCCCAGCTCTGCACCCAAAAAATTGAATTTGCATTTTCCCTCATGTCCCCTGCTTATCAATATCTGTGCAGCAATGTGCAGGACAGAGGTCCAGTTTCAAGCGTGTAGCTGGCACAGGGGATGAGCCTACAGACAGCAACACAGCTGGGCACAGTCAAGCACTACAGGTCTGTTGAATGATGACACCTCTAATTTAACCCTTTCCATATCTGCAATCCTTGCAGCAGCACCTCCTCAGTACCCCTGCCACCATATAGCACTTCACATCCCTGTCCGGCCCCCTGCTTTCCTGACTATGAGACCCTATTTTACAACCAGTGCCATCGCAGTAATGACCATACAAAAGAAAACTGGCTAGCTTTATAGCATGTTTGATTTGCAGAAAAAAAGTTTCCCTTTACAGAGCCCAGCAAATGTCCAAGGTTCAAACAAAGTACGAGGTGCTAAGGAACAGAGTCTTGACAAACCTTGTTTTCCTGCACAGGGGCTCAGTACATAATGATTTCATTCAGCAGCTACTGTTCAAGCATGGAAAGTGTTGGTAAAGAAATCCCACAGAGTTCAGACAACCATTTTCCTAACTTAAGCTTCCCCCTCCACTCCTCCCCCTGGTTTGCCTTTCGGGCCTCTGCCAGTCATAACATAAATATTCATCAGCTGATATTTGCAGTAGCTGTGAAGTTATGAATGAGGCCAAACGCCTTTCCCTCCTGCCCCATCTGCAAAATGGCAGCTTCTGGTCTTAGCTCATGGCCAAACGACACTTTCCAAAATCCCCAAAGTGCACTTGCAGGCTTTTCAAATTCAGTCGGGTTTTTAATGCGCAAAGCAGAAATGCTGTCTACCTAATATTTACCCTGGGATTACTGAAAAAAAAAATATATATATTACTTTTCTACCCTTTAAACTTTGCGATGCCTTGACGTAATAGACAGAAGTGTTGGCAGCTCAAAATGTTGGTGGGTTTATTTCAGGGGACATGACTGCTGCAGGTTTCCTTTCTGAATCAAATACCAGACACTCGAACCTTTTGTTGTGCAGAAAAGAGAAACAGCTTTTATTCTTAACGGTGGTTTCCTAACCACCTGGGTGCTGTCAGAAGGAGGCACATGCACTGGAAAACACTTTTATTAAGACTCCTTTAAGCCTGTCTTAAACCCTGGATCCTGAAAAATGGAATCCCCACCGCCTGTCATACGTGCTTTCCCTCTGCATATTAGTAAGAGGCTGATGCGTTACAAATGTTCCCTCCTCACAAAGCCTGGAATTATGCTCTCAAACCTACTCTGGATCAGTAAGACAGCAAGACATCTGGTGTATCCGCACTAGCAAAGCCAAAAGCAGAGATGTCAGAGAAACAAGACGACAGCCCAGAGCCTCCGTGAGCCTAATTCAGCAAGGTACCAATCCAGCCAAAAGAGCTGTACTGATGGACACAGATGAGGACCCTAAGCCACAGCATCACTGGGTCTTAGAGGCTTAAAAATCCTAAATGCCCACAGTCATGGGGAAGTTCTGATAAAGAGGCTCAACATAATTCAGGATTGTGGAACAGGTACATCTCCTCGTAGCCTGGGTTCCACAAATCAATCATGCAATCTATCTTAACTAGCCTGATTCATGTAGGTTCAGTCACAAATTCAAGTAAATAAATAAATACATAAATAAATTATAAAACACACACCAAAAACATCAAAAGGACAGTGATAGGTTTAGTAAGTTTTAGGGATGTTGCAATCAACTAATTTGATTTTCACCATGAAAAAGCCAAAACATTTCTCCAAACAAGTCTCCAATATTTGGTAGAGCATTATCTTCTCAAAAAAAACCACCCATCTATTTTTCATTTAAATACTACAAAGGACAATTTACCACATCCCTTGGGAACACTCCAACAGTAATAACCCTTGCTGCTAAAAAAAACCCAACCCACACTTTTTTTTTAATACCTTCAGCTTTCAGCCACTGCATCCTCTATGCCTTTGTTTTGAGATGAAAGAGCCCAAAAAACATCTCGCTGGTACCTCCAAACCAAGATCAAGTACTTAATCCACCTTCTTAATAATCAGCTATGTACACTTCTCAGTATGAAGCCTGCAAAGATATTCGGTCCTGCCTAGCTTCATCTCTATGAAATCAGACCCAAGTTCAGCAGCAGGTTCAGCAAGGGCCCTGGCCAGCCTTTAGCTAACGTTTACTCAAGAAGAGTAAACCCAATAAGCCCAGGATGTTGCACATTGGCTACAGCTTTATTCTTTAGAGCTACTCATTTATGGACATAAATTAATTTCAAAAAGTCATGATCAAGGCGGGAAAACTTACAAGGCAGACATTACATACATACCGTAGTGTGGCTCCTCCGCTTCCACGTACAAATTACCACTTTGTGTGTGCACGTCTGGGATGTATTTATACATGTAAGATCAACAGACAGGCCCTTAGCCAGACACACATGCAAAGTTTTGTTTTGCAGACCTAAATCACCTGCTGGAATTGACTTAGGATCACTTGATTTGGAAGATTTTAATCCCCAAAGAGAAAATAATGTATGAGGAACTGCTGTTTGTGACACTAAACGCTCCATAATGTTACACTCTGACTGTTTTCTTGCAGCAAATTACACTACACCCAAAAATCCAAAGTTCTTACCAGGTCAACAACCCCAGTTTTATCAACTGTTTACATACTATCGTGCTGTTTAAAAGCATCTTGTTGGGGCAATGGAAGTGTCTTTGTGACAGCACAAGTGAACAGTAATTAATCGACACACTTTACTGAACATACTAATATTGAGATGAGCTGTTCTGGCATTTACCACGATGACATTGCACCGCAGGATGGTCTAACTATTGCCAGAACTAGAAACAAAAACAAGGAAAAAAAGAGAATTAATCACATCAACACCTTCCTACAGCCAATGAGGTGTTGGGGAAGGGAGCATACGCCAATTCTAAGCAGAAAAGGAAAGAGAAACTTTGAGGAATTTCTCCTTATCCATTTTCTCAAGAGGGTGGGAAGGTGAGACTGAAAAAAGCTAGCTCTGGAGAAAGGCATATTACTCATTAGAGGCTCTCTCCTCTGCAAAGACACCTTTACTTTGATACATCACTTTATACGGCACGCAGGCTCTTGGCTTTTATAAAGATTTCAAACTCTTTGGAAAATGACTATCAGTCACTGCACTTTTCTAACCATCAAAAGCAACAAAGCTTGGGATATTCTCTCAGGAGTTCGCATGTATTAATATATGTAGTGATATATATATATATCATTCTTCCTATATTAATAACCCTAAAGCTTCTGATAGAGGCAATAAAAATCCTCCAAGGTAACTTATCCAGTGCATCACTGGGAAGAGTCAGTCAGAAGGGAAACTTCCTCCATGTCTGTGTTGCAATCACAGCTCTAGAGACAATGGCAGCAGCGTGTGGTGTTGGCTTAGAGATGCTTTACATTGCAGCCAAAATATTTTCTCATCATATAGGACCAAAGATTTCCAAACGTATCAGTAAACAGCTACACAAATTAGTAAACGAGCTCGTGGGCTGGATGTACAGTTCCTTGTTCTTTGAATGCACTCTACATCCTCTGTAACAACTGGCAATACAACTCCCATCCATATCACAGCAATAATGGAAAAAGGATTGAGAATCAAAAGGAGTACTTTTTAATCTTTTTATCTTTATGGTAAAAGGAACTTTCTGTGATAGATCAAAAGTATGTTTTTATGCTGGGGGGGAACAACATACACCCAAACCCAACACACTTGGGACTGATAAAAAGCAGAGCCTGCAGATGGTTGAACTGTCTGGGTTTACTGTTCATTAGCATGCCAGCAAATTATTTAGGTTGTGTGTGGTTTTGTAGTCTGCTATGCAGCAGTTATGAACTTATGCATAACTACTTGCAAGTGGCTATCCAGAGACTAACATGAGAAGACACTATTAATGATGCATGATGAGGTCTTCTGAGTTTCTCTGGCACCACTGAATAACGAGAAAATAAGCTGGGGCTAGAACTATCAGAGACATCTTTCGAGTCTGCTGTACAGCTGTGGCAATCTTCTAGGGTACCAGCAAGAACATAAAAAGCAAAGGTTGGGAGGATGAATCCAGGTCAGGTATAGTTTATGGATAGATAACACGGAGAGTGAAGTACGGAAGTCATAAGGTACTTGATTATTTACATGTTAAAGTATGCACGTCATGCACCAGGACCTTTCATTTTTCCAGTCACACAAGGTGGTGAGTATCAACCCAAGATTCAGGATCAGCTCTGTAACAGGGCAACTTTGGCTGGGAAGTATCGGCAGCATTGAGAAGGTAACAGTATGAGTCTTGCCAAACTCAAAACAATCATCACTGCTCTGCCACAAAACTTGCTGCTTCCCTCCAGCTGCTGTCTCAAAATTTCTGATAAAAGTGACTGTCACACAACCTCACATGACTTCAAATACTATGGGCCTGATGGAATGCACACAGAACTTCCAGTGAAACCAATGAAGACTTGGGTGTCTCTTGGGAGGATAGGGAGAGATGAGCCCGTAGGTTCAGATTCTTAGTCAACATAGATCTGTACAACTCCAGATTGCAACAAAGTTATGCTATCTCACGATTTGGCCCTAAACATTTTGGACAAAGATCGTATCAGCATCTAAACAGATGAAGTGGAAAGAATGTTGTAATGGTGGTGGGCTTCCTTATTTACCCAAATGCATGACCCTTACGAACAGCAAACCCTAACTTCCCTGGCCCCAGGACAATGCTACTGAGCAAGTAACATGGTGTGGACGAGAGCACTTTAAGGTCTTTGCTAGCCTCCTTTTTAAGTTCTTTACTACAACTATAGGTGATGTGTAGCCTGGGAACCGGGGACTGGGTTCCTCTGCCTTGAGGAGCACCCCATGCTTTCTCTACCGACGCAAAGTGCTGCTGAAGCACCGTGGGTTACCTATGGCTTATGCCAAACTCCCACCTACGCAGGTTCCCTTGTCCCATCTGGTAAACAACTATAACTAGACTTCAACTTTAATCCTGGGTAGGGGGATCTTGAAAAATGAAAAAGAGCTCTTCCCTTCTGGCCAAAGGCCCTTCACCAACACCCACACCTCATTTCAAAGTATTTCCAAACAGCAAAGACTCTTCCCAATGGTCCCAGGCCTCTCTCTCTTATTCCAGCTTCCCTGTGAGATCAAAACCAAGGACATTGCAGCTAAGGCTGGTGCAGACATGGCAGCAACAGGCAGGATGGATGAGATGCAATGTTACAACAGCGTGGAGATGAATGCTGGCACCCCCAGACCTGCAGCCATGGAACAACCTCACCAGTAGGCAGCAAGGAAATGAGGTGGATTATTGCCAGGTCTTATTCTTTATTTGCAGATATATTCTGTTGTTGTGCTTTCCTAAGACCGAGACAGAACTCCCTTTTCCTAATATAAATCTCTGTTTCTAACTCTTTGAAAGAGCTTGCCATGGGAGTTTCTTGTTTGAAGGGCTCTCTTTTAGTTTTTCCAGGTTCCTGGGTAGAGATATAAGCTTGTCAAATGGAATTTGCTTATACCAAATTCAGTACTTTTTGCTGCTCTTAACTACCTGATGGGCTGCAGATGCGTACTCCAGAGTCAGGGACAGTTTTTATTAAAATGATAACAGAGACTCCACCTACGCTCTTCAACACACCCGGCTAGCTTATCTTCAATAGAGCACGCGTACAGTCCCAGGGGAAAGCTTGCTGTTCAGATTCAGGTCTCACCTGTTAAGGAGACTGTTTGTCTCACGTCCACGCGACACTTCTGGGTCCAGTAACAATACATGCTGACCTTATTTACTAACACAACCAAACAGAAATCTGTAGAGCACATACCCTGAATTTGTATAAGAGCTAAATGTATGCCACGTTGCCTTATTCTAGGATCCTTGCACCTTTTCTTGAAGTCTTCATGACCATTCATGAAAATTAGACAAATCTCATGTGAAATGAACCTAACCATGAGTAGCTGGTCTGCACTTTTTAAATAACAGCTGTTTTAAATCCACCATTTTCAGTCCTAACATGAAAATCTAACAAAACAATATCTATAGAATAAAAGAGGTTAGTATGCTGAGTGGCTTGGGCAGAACACAAGTAAAATCATGTTATGCTATTGAACTATAGATAACCAGCAAGAAATAACAGGTCTTCCATTCCCATACTCCAAAGCCACCACAATCAGGTTTTGCTCAGCAAACTGGCAGAGCGTAAAATATAGTCCCAGTTGTATAAGGCCCTGCGCTGTAGTTCATCTGTGGACCTTTCCTATGGTTGTTGGGTATGTGCGATATGTGGTAACCATCCCAGAGTTATCTGCCTCAGGGAGAACAGAATGATTTCTAATTAGGGCAATGGAATGGAAATTTAAGGGTCTTAACTGGGAAATCCGTTTCTTTCCTCTTCTTATAGAGAGAGACTTCCTCTTCCTGTGCCTGTCCATTTACTCTTCAGACTCTGCCGGGTAGGGACTGCTGCTTGCAGAAAAGCATCTTTACAGTGCACAGTGCTATCTTGACCTTAACTGGAACCCGAAGATGTTGTTGTCATAAAATAATGATAAATATTAACCATTGTCAGTCTAGTTATATGAACTTCTTCTCCTTCACTGAACATACCGTCTACTCACCTTGCTTACTGTAAGGATGCTCTTGGACATAAGACATCCTGTCCATCTGAAATGATGACTTAGGAAGTGGAAAGCCCTAAGGGGGAAATCAGATCTTTGAAGTTCAGCTGGGATAGCTTCTGGGTGCCTCTTCGAGAGCCACAGGGCCTGGAGAAACACAGGGCTGGCCCTCCTGGGCATTCTTGTATTGACGCATACCCAGCGTACCTGCGCAAAGGAAGAAGCTGAACTACAACACAAAGGCATTTTTCAGCTGGAGGGCATGTTCTCAAAGCAGCAAAACATCTTTGTTATGAATGTAACATATGTGATAGTCTCCCTCTGTTTGGCAGGAGATAAGAAAAACAGAAGCAAGGCAAAATGAAAACAAAATGGAGCATATAGGCATCGTGAAACAATTACAGTGCTGTGTCTCATTAGTATCTAAATTTGGGATTGCCAATCTTGTTTTAAAAACAGTTTTGTTCAACACTCAGTGACAGCATTTAAAAGCTGACATATCTTGCTGTATTGCAGGCCATGGCCACAGCTGGTGTAAATCAGTATAAACTAATGAAGTCAATGGAGCTTCTCTGATTTACACTAGCTGAGGTTATGGCTCAATAAGGATAGGCTTGCTTTCTAGGAGTGTTCAAGGAAGCCAACTCCTGTGTGTCCTGTGATGAAGTGGTTATTTATAATGGCCTTCAGTGTGGTTGGGAGCCAAATTTCCACATCAAAAGTAGCTTTATAAGAGATATCCTTACAGTGAGGTTCAGTGCAAAATCATGACTTCAGAAGCCAGCTTTCCTCATGCTCTCAAGTGTTTGATTTCAGCCTGAAAACCATCTGAGAAGCCAAGAAAAGCACAGCCATTCCTGCCTACTTCCCCAGCTCTGCTTCATCTTTGAGTCGCCTGCATATCCAACAGGCCCCGACCTACACTGCCCATTTATCAAAGTGAGTTACTCTAAGTGTCTGTTTATTTATGTTCAGAAATTCCCAGTAAGACCGACAAGTTTCATGCTTAACCTGAAAAATTGGGGATGGAGGTGGAGTTGTTACCAGTTCCAGAGCTATTTATTTGAGTTGGCCACTAGTACAAGTAAAACACAATAACGTGTCCCTGAGTCACAGCGAGAGGTGGAGGTCACAAGAAAACAGATCATGTCTTTCACAACTCTTCTGCTCCAGTGAGCCGAGTAATGACTCCTACCATTTACTCACTGGATTCACCACCCTGTGCACAGACTCTAAGCATCAAAAAGCAGCAGGTCTCCGCTTCAAACAACTGACAGGCTAAGCAAGAGAGCGAAATCTGTCCCGAAGCTACACTGACCTCCTCCTCCACTTTTTATCTGAAAGGTCAGATGGTCTCACAACTCTCATCTGACTTCTGCCATCTTCTGCTCACCAGACTGCCGTGCCTGCAGTCCTGTGCCTCCGTGCTTTGGCACTCTCCTCCGCTGCATTAAACTGTCAGGACATCATGGCAAGAATGTTCCCGATGCAGCCAAACCTGTCCTCCGGGCCCAGGCCGCTGCTTTGACTGCAGTTCAAAGTAGTCCTTTGCAGAAGCATACTGGCTCTGCTCCCGGCACATCTAGCCTTGATGTGCTCTATCACGTGCCCGGACAACTCCGCAGGCTCTTTCACTGACCTTGTCACTTGGACACGGGCTGTCTTCCCTAGAACTTCTTGCTAGAACAGGGTCTCTGGAGTCTAGTTGTTGACATCCCAAACCAGGGCTGAAGCCTCTCCAAACCTCCCAGGTGGTTTCTATACATCCTCTCTAGAGTGTCCCTCTCTCCCATATTCTCTTCAGTGGGATTAATCCTCTACAGGCTCACAGGGGCCAAGGAGAAAACCCTGTGTGAATGCTTTGAAAATTGGGATCTTCCAAGCCAGAAAAATCAACACTGTAGGCTGAATATGAAACCTCAGTACACAAAGCCTCACATCTTATCCTCTTGGGAGATACCGCTTTCCCCTACAAAGTCCAGGATCCTCCTCTTCCAGACTCTCAGGTTTTGCTTTTGGTCTCTTCTCTCTCCACAAAAGATGTGATCATTAAGAGTTGCAATCTCCTTTCCCAGGGAATACTCCTGGTCTACCTGCGGGGGGGGGTAGGGAACAACATTCTCCCAGGGAATACTCCTGGTCTACCTGCGGGGGGGGTTAGGGAACAACATTCAGTTTCTGTTCTGTTACCAGCCTCCCAAATGGGTTGTTTTTTCTGGGCACCCAGCACACCAGTGAAGTGCTTTCTGGGTAGATACATATCACTCCATGTTCCTCCCTTATTAGAACTTCTACACTGACATTTTTTCTTGGTATCTATGGCAGTGTATGAGCCAAGGTGAAGTCAGAGAGTAATTTCATCACAGTTAAAACCATCGAGACACTGTGTTTGCTATTTGACATACAGATAGGCAGATAAACTAAAGCATCAGAAATGCAAAACACACCCTCTGTTCCCCCATTACTTCTACACCTTGACTTGAGGACTGTGATTTTTTGCTCCTAAGAGTTTTTATATTCACTTGTTACTTTGGAGGCAAATACTGTATTTTTCTACTTAACATACCACCAACAAAGACCTATTATTTTCTCCTTTTATATGGCTTATACTCTCTTCAAACACCCTCACAAACTGCAGCAAGATCTACCACCACCACCAATGTGTGCTACACTTTCTCCAGGTGAAGGAACCATGAGGTAGAGTTACACTTACACTGGATGTTGTTCAGCTTTTAAAATGATTGAGGACACTCACAAGTCTTCTTGCTTTCTAACCCTAGATCAAAACCTACTTCCTGCCTTTGTTTAATAACTTCCAGAAGCAGTGAGTTTGGCTGTCTCAAAATCAAAGGAAATTCTCTTCACTGTGGAATATTTTAAAAACAGAAGTCTACAAGGCAAAATAATTCTGTTTCTGGTAACGCCATTCCACAGCCTTTCAGCGTTTGGCTCAAGCTGTGCTTTTTAATGCACGCCTGTTCTTACTCGGGTTGAACTGGAAGGCAGTCTGACAATTCTCAGATAATGAGCAAGAAAAAAACAACGTAAACCCATTATCCCAGAGGAATTAGAAATAGTTAATTACGCACAAGTAACAAAGCTGGTTTCCTCACCATCAGAATTTATCCTAGACTATAGAGTACAGAACTTTCCTTCAATCCAGTTGGGGCAAAG
The DNA here is from genome assembly GCF_000690775.1 of Eurypyga helias. Classification (NCBI taxonomy): domain Eukaryota; kingdom Metazoa; phylum Chordata; class Aves; order Eurypygiformes; family Eurypygidae; genus Eurypyga; species Eurypyga helias. Next base: position 9,321 of record NW_010245462.1, on the reverse strand, counting down.
ACAGGAAACTGCATCTTCTAAACTTTAGAAATAGATCTTAAACATGTAAACATAAGATATTATGCCCCTATCTTTTAAGTAACATTTATATTATCTAAAATAAACAGTCTTTCTGAAGTTAGTCTGTAATTGACATCTGACACAGTCCACATTGCAACAGATATGATAAGTGCAGTAAACAGCAGAAATTATGCTTCTCTATGCTCTGAGAAACATTCATATTTCCTTACACAGATAAACTTTATTTTGTTGCTACGCAACCCTCACACAACACACTACATTCTGCAGTAAATAAGAGTACAAATTTTACAACTGAAGGGCAAGCATGTGGCCTTTTGGGTTTTCTCCCCATTTTGAGTTCCAGCCCCAGCTTTAGTTCACATTGTAATATTCCATCATTTTATTGCAAAGCTGCCTCTAAAGCTCAGTAAGGGATATTTCAGACAGGGCAAAAAGGGAGAGTCAGAACACACGAGTCCTTCGACGCTGATGGGAGACAAATGGTGGAATCAGTGATGTCAGTGACAATGGAACAGTGCGATCAAAGCTTGCTTTTTTCTTTTTCCCCCCTTAATCCTTCTTAAAAATGAGCACAAAATTTCCACAACAAGATTTTCAAAACATTTCTGCAGTGGCCTCTCCCTGCTCCCAGTAGCATTGCTATACCTGTAACAGAAGTGAGACAGACCAAGAGCTGCCCTTGGCTTTACCCAAGAGGAGATTAGTAGAGCCTTTCCCAAAGTGAGCAGGCAGAGGAGGTAAGGTCACGTTGCCATGTGGAGCTATTCCTTTGTTCTTCACGGTTGCAAAACTTCTGAATTCAGTGGGCACGTGGATTATTCAGAGAACAGAGGAGCAAACCCTGCATGTGCCTCTATCCTCAGCAGCAGCAGGGTGAGTACGCTAAGACTTATCTGTCTGAAGGGTGCTCATGGAAACTGAGTAAGGCCACTAGGATCTTCTCAAATCACAGGTTAATACCTCAGTTATTCAAGCTTCTCTTTTTCCTATGGCTGCAAACCCTTCTAACTCTCCCAGGTGGTACCAGCCTTCACTTGCCACCGTCAGCGAATCCAAGTGAAAAACGTGACTCCGGGCTCCGGCTGGGTACAGTCGGCACACTTCGGCAAAGGCAATAGGGTTGTGAGGATTTGCACCAGCCAAGGACCTGACCTATCCCTGACGCACATACACAACGGTTGTCTGATTGCGATGCTTTTGTGTCACTTGAACAGCAGAATTTCCCCAATTTCACTCTGCTGTTCAGCTCTTCACAACTGAGAGTCCCCTGAACTGCTCCAGCCGGCATGCTGCAAGCCCACATGCTTATAAAGTAACAGCACAGTCGTTAGGGAAACGACACCCTGTTCGTAAGAAAGCAGTTGTTCATCTCTACCATCTACAGCGCAGTTCCTCTAAACAGTCAGCAAGAAGTATCTTTTACATTTTAAATTTCTGCATTTTGATAGCTGTTTGCTATCAGAACTTTTCTGTTTATAGTTTCATTTTAACAGCTAAGCTGCTTTCAGGCATATTACCATTTGTTGTAAAACCTCTCCAAGTTTCTGTGTTGGTCTTGTGTAAAGGCCCACCTCTAATCACAAATCCCAGTACAGCAGCTTTCCGTAAGAGCCCAGGGGGATACGGAACCACCTGTAAAATTCGCTTCAAGTACCCTCTTCAACAAGTGGTGCCCTAAAGACCAACCCTTCTCCAGATTGCGGGATGAGGCCCAAAGAGCGAATTTTGTCTGGCAGCACGCTTTCTGTACAACAGGCACCACACGAGGCAATAGTCTTCAGACCTAAATCCTGGAGAACAATACTTGTTGTCTTCGTACCAGCGTCCTGCCAATATCTTCTACTCCCTGGCATCCTGGAGGAGAAGTTACATGTCAGTTGAACGCCCCGCTTTGCTCTGCTACTCTAAGCCTTTTCTTTTTCTATCCCATAGATTTCTTTTTCTATCCCATAGAAATCTACACTGTCAGATGAAATCCAGCCTTTACCAAGGATTTGCCGCTACTTTTCTACAGATTTATTGCTCTCCTTGTGAAGAACATTTTTACTCAACCTACTGAGTTGTCCAGCTATAAAACAGGGATAACAACGAATCTTTTTCCCATCTCTCCATAGCCTAATCTGTTTATACTGCAAACATTCACATCTCCCTTCTACAGGTTACAATAGCGTCTTGCCCAGGGCAAATGAGAGCTATGAGGAAATGTGAGTCAGAGGTGGTTATTACTGAAGGGAAATGTTGATGTCTCACCTGCCAGAGCCATTGCCAGGCGAAATTCTTCCTTCAGCATCTGGAGAACTTCTTTTGCTCCTTCTTCACCCTGGGAGATTAGGAGGCAATATGTACTATTACGTGTACATATAGCTCGTATGTGTAGATGCAGACACGTATACATTTGCCAACAAAATTTTATGCACAACCATAACTCTCGAGTACTTGTCATAGCAAATTTTAGATCAGATGGCCTGGGTACACACAGACACACTCAGAAACCATCACACACACACACACACCCCCATGTGTGCACACATACATGCATACACTAAGACCAAAGAGCGAGTCTAGGTATCTAAAAACCAGAAAATTGAGCTTTTATCTAACTTACTTGGTAAACCAAGCCCCAGATGAGAGGTCTTCCGATGAATACAGCTTTGGCACCAAGAGCTAATGCTTTGAGAACGTCTGTGCCTTTTCTTACACCACCGTCTAGGAACACCTCCACCTTCCCCTCCACAGCCTCAACGATTTCAGGCAAGACATCGATCTGAAAGAGTGAAACCAGGAATACAGCTTGCTGCTTCTGGAACCCTATTCATTCTTTAATTAATTTTTTCGAACTTCAGAGTTGGCTGAAAAATGTTAATGAATGCTTTTTTTTTTTTTCTTTTTTTGAAATGCATCTTCATTACAGGAATAACTGTGGAGGAAACAACTTCATATAACACAAAAATTCACTTTCCTCTGAGTTTTGAACAAGGTGGGAAATGCCTTCTTTTAGTGGACGTACATGTTACTTTCACCAAACTCTACTTATCCCTTTCACCAGTGACAAAGGTAAAGGGAGAAGAGGATTTTTACTGTTCTAAGCTACAAGTTCCTCGGTTACAACCAGGGAGTTAAGTAACATGTCCACATCATACGAGAGGTCCCAACGAAGAGATGAATTCAAGTTTCAAGCATTAGTTACAGGGCAACCATTCCTGTAATTTCTAAATAGTTCCTATTCATGAAAATCAGGAAAGATGCAAAACTGGAAGCCAAGTACTGAGGAGACTGGAAACTGTGTGGTAGTAAGACAAAAGGCCCACAAATTCCTATCTTTCAAATACGGATGTAATTCATTTCCTTTCTAATGGATAAAAAATGACTAGGAGATGAGAGGAAAAAAACTTGAAAGTGCAGTTTGCTTTTAGATTTGGACTAAAATTTTCTTGAAGTTTGGCACTTCTTGTGATTTTTTTCCCCTCCCTTTGGTTTTGCTCTCTTGCCAAACATATTTTGGACCTGTTTCCATATACAGAGACCGCTTTCTACATCCTGACAAACTGTACCAACAGTGAAGTGCTATAATAACTGAAGTATGATGCAAACCATAATTAAAACATAGATTTACTCCCTGTGTAACCAGACACTAGAAATATTAACCAGCTTGGGTTCAGCTCACGTTCTGCAAACCTATGAAATTAAAGCAAATGATTATGTTTCTCAAACAGAAACGTTCAGCACGATCCAATGCAGATATTTACATTGTGAAATGCAGTTCTTTGTGCGATGGACTCCAGTGAACACATCGGCTGCCACAGCGCCTTCTCCTCTGCACTGTGGTGTTGCAAAGGAAAAACTCATAGCAAGTAGATTGCAAGTTTAATTTCTGTTTGACGGCAGTTGGTAAAGGATTAATTCATGTTTCTTGAGCTTTCTCATTTCTCAAAATGATGGTTTTTTAATATCCTCATACATTCTTCCTGTTGGATTACCTCACACACAGACTTGCCCAAGATTTTCAAATACTCTTTGGGGAACACATTCTCAGAAGGTGACAAGTAGATAAAGAGGACATAAGTTAGAGAATAAAAATGAATTTCAGAAGGCACCCACACTCTGAAAATTCAGCTCCCCTTAGGGTGTCTAAAACTGAACAGCTGCACTGTCCAACAGTACAAAATCACATCTGAAAAAGAAAAATCTCAGTCTTGTTTGAAACTGGAGAAGCCCTGACATCAGGGGGTCCTTTTCCTACCAGCCCCCAGGAGCGCCCGACCAGCCAGGCAACAGCATCCCAGGGGATAACGCCTCAACTTCATTAACCATTTCGGAAAATGTTTACGCTGACATTTGGCTCCCCAGCACAGGGCTTGGCTGGTGAAGAACCAGCCAACACAACGAAGAGATCAGCGGGTCCATCGGAACTCAGAAAATCAGTGGGTGAAGGAATTTGGCAGGGGGAATCCTCAGCTGCCCCTGAGGAGATAAGCAGGGAGCAGAGTGCTCCAGGAGAGTGAAGGGAACATGCCAGAGGGACAGCAGAGCTAAGCAGGTAAGACTTGATGTGCAAAACACTCTGCAGGGAAAAAAGGCTTACCTGTCCTCCTCTCCCTTCAGAAAATCAGCATGGAAAACAGGAGGCTTTTCATCAAAAGACACATTAGGAATACTGAAACAGTCACAACTGGGCTTTGACCCTCCTCCCTCTCTCTTTTCACTTGCACAGCTTTCCCACACCAAATGAAGCAAGATGAGTGATGACCGGAATTTTGGGGGGTTTCCTTCAGTCTGCACACATACTTTTTCATTTTCCTTTCCTTCTTTCATTTTTGCCAGTTGAGAACTTCTCAAATCCCTTTCACCTTTGGAAAACGCATGGGGTAGCACGACAAGGAAAAGGAAAAAGGAAAAAAAAAACCCTGTAATTTAATCACTTTGTACCTTTTCCAAAGGTGAAAATGTTTGAAAGGAGAAAAAGGGAGAGTTTGATTCTGGCCTTAGCTGTTCTGTAACTCTAATTTTTCAGAAGTCTCTTAAGAACATTAAAAGGGAAAAACAACCCTGGTACAACCTTCAGTGAACTGCAAACTGCAACAAAGGGGGATGAAAAAGGATGACAAAGGAGAAATAAAAGAGAAGACTGGAAGAGATTTCTTAAAGACTTTCCAATTTCTAAACATTTAACTGACAACGATACGCTCTCTAAAACTGCTCCTCTACATTTCCACGCAGGGTGCTGTAGCCAAGGACAGGGTGCCCAGGTAGCATGAAGAAACAGCCACACATAAGCCCTTCTGTGGATTTTTTAGTTTGATCTGACCAAGGGAAGGCTGCGTCTAACTCTGAATTTGATGTGGCATACATAGAGAAGCGGGGAGAGAATACTGCTGATGGGTTAATATGACACACGTATTTACAGGTTTCCCCTCCAGCTGCAATGTGTTCAGAGGAAGCAGACAAGAAGCCAAAAGGTGGAGAGAACCAGACCCTACAACTGGTGCATACTGGCACCAGTACTTACCGTGGCAGGGACCCCATCAAGCTGTCGTGCTCCATGATTTGACACCAGGATACCATTTACTCCAATCTTTACAGCTTCTTTAGCATCATCAGCTAGAAAAAAACCCAAACAAACAGACAAGATATGCCCTTCCATAACTAGGAGCTTATTGACACCATGATGAGGGATATTTTGGCATCACTAAAAAAACATTGCCAGCTAATGCAAAGTCACCTTAAGGCTTCGTCCTGCCAAAGCCCCATCTCAACACAGAAAACTGTTTTATCTTTAAGCAATAAAACCAGAGAAGTAATTCAAAATGTTGGAGCAGAGCATTTTACCATATTGAATTAGCAGCCACTGTGGTTGCTAGCCTTTATTTTCTCTACTACGTCCCACAACTCATCACTAAGAAATTGTTCTGCTAAATTATTTTCTCCAAGCCAAAATTATCAGCCTGATTACAGTAATAATCGATACTTAATGAAACCACTTCACTGTGCTCGGTGCTCTTCGGACAGAATGGAAATCAGAAAGCCAACCGTATCCTGGGCTGCATGAGGAGAAGTGTGGCCAGCAGGTCAAGGGATTCTGCCTCTCTACTCTGCTCTTGTAGACCCCACCAGGAGTGCTGCGTCCAGCTGTGGAACTCTTAACATCGGAAGGATATAGACCGGTTGGAGCAATTCCAGAGGAGGCCACGGAGATGCTCAGAGGGCTAGAGCCCCTCTGCTATGGGGCCAGGATGGGAGAGTTGGGCTTGTTCAGACTGGCGAAGAGAAGGCTCCGGGGAG
>NW_010245462.1:0-2761 GCF_000690775.1 Eurypyga helias | reverse complement strand
CTGCCCATGGCAGGGGGGTTGGAACTGGATGATCTTTAAGGTCCCTTCCAACCCAAACCATTCTATGATTCTGTTCTATGAAATCAGCTTTCCTTTAAGTCGCGCACAACTCAGATGAGAGTTGGAGTTTACAGGCACAATGTTCAGGATCAAGTTCAACCTTCCTGGCTGCATCTTCCCTGCCTAGCACAGCACAGAAATATGAGCAAGCATCCCACCAGCAAAGCAGACGTTTGCCGTTAAAAAGTAATGCAGTTCTACGTGATTCTACAGAAATATCTCCAGCATGAGTACTTTTCCTTCCCTGGTGCCTCTGCGAGAAGGGATGCCTCGCCTCCCTCACGGGAGGTGGCAGAGCTACACACCCCTGAGGATTCCTTTCATGACGATGGGCAGCGATGTCAGCCCTCGGAGCCATCTGATGTCCTCCCAGTTGACGCTTGCATCAATCGCGTCCGCTACGTACACAGCCAGGCCACTGTTTTCTCCAAAGTCTTTCCCTGAGGAGAATGCCAGGTCGCTGCTTGAAAAGTTTTTTAATCTGAAACAACAGAAAACATAGGAAAATAGTCTGAGAAAGATTAATTGTATTCACCAATCAGTCCCTAATGCCGGCATTTAATACACCTGCATTAAACCTCTGCTGTACTGCAGGGCAGGATCAAAAAAAGCCTATCCAGGGATGTCAGATCAGCCCGTAGTAGGCCGACACCTTTGGCTGGCACAGAATTTGATAACGTTGGTGCACCTTTCTGTGGCTCAATGCAACAGCCCTAGTTCTTTCAAAAGAAATCAAGTCTAAAATTGAAAGGTTCAGCATCAAAATCACAATCAGGAGAAAAACCCAGCAGTGAAGACACTCATTTGAGCTCAAGCATCTTTCCTCCGATAGACCTCCCATACGACTTTGGGCATGGCACTTAGCCACTCCTTTCACCTCAGTTTCCCACCATAAAATAATAACAACAGTATTTGCCAGGAGCTCTGGGAGGGTAGATGAGAGGACGTGGGACGTTCAGACTCCATAGCAGTACAGGCTGGGTGTGAGAACAGAATCTCGCTTGACGTAACCCACTGAAGTCACAGGTGCACCTCTACTACCAGCGAAAATCCCCCTAGCTTTTGTGCAGCAAATATGGATCTGGTGGTTTTATTTTTTTTCCAAATCCAGGGGATTCAGCTACTGGAGGAATAGGGGATTGGGTCGGTGGGAGGGGAGAAGGAAGGGAAATCAGTTAAGCTACATAAATTAGATGGATCTGCATGAAGCCTTTCAAAGAATTCAGAATTTTCATCTGTGCAACAAGACCAACATTCAGCAAGTTCACCTTGTAATTTTTTGTATGTTTCCTAGCAAAATGTAGAGGGGTGAAAATCAAGTTCACCTGAAAACATTAGCTATTATTTGCTCTTTAGCAGCAAATCAGTGTCACAGGTTCTAGGAACTGAATGGTAAGTGGCAGCCCCTGCACCAAATTGTTCACAGCCTTTCTAGACAAAGAAGGAGGGGAAAGGAGCGCAAATACAGAAATTCAGGCCGGGCTTGTATTAGAAAGCTGCAGTGACCATGGAATGGTGGTGTTTGAGATCCTTAAGGAGACGAGGAGGGTGCGCAGCAAGCTCGCTACCCTGGACTTCAGGAGAGGAAACTTTTGCCTCTTTAGGGAACTGATTGGGAAGGTTCCTTGGGATGAAGCTTTAGAGGGAAGAGGGGCCCAAGAAAGCTGGTGAGTACTCAAGGACCTTCTCCTCCAAGCTCAGGAGCTGTGCATCCCAGTGAAGTTGGGTAGAAACACCAGGAGGCCTGCGTGGATGAACAAGCAGCTCTTGGACAAACAGGCTCCAAAAGGAAGCTTACAGAGGGTGGGAGCAGGGACAGGGAGCCTGGGAGGATTAGAGGGAAATTGTCTGACAAGTCAGAGATCAGGGTAGGAAAGCCAAAGCCCTGACAGAATTGAACCTGGCCAGGGACATCAAGGCCAACAAGAAGGGCTTCTATAGGTACATAGGGGATAAAAGGAATAACAGGGAAAAATATGGGCCCTCTGCAGAAGGAAATGGAAGAGCTGGTTTCCCAGGATATGGAGGAAGCTGAGGTACTCAATGATTTTTTGTGCCCCAGTCTTCACTGTCAAGGGCACAAGCCATACCCCCAGAGTCACAGAAGGCAAGGGCAGGGATTGGGAGAATGGAGAGCCACCCATGGTCAGTGGGGATCAGGTTCGGGAACACCTGAGGAACCTGAAGGTGCACAAGTCCATGGGACCTGATGGAATACATCCGCAGGTCCTGAAAGAACTGGCGGATGGGGTTGTGAAATCCCTATCCATCATATTTGAAAAGTCGTGGCAGTCTGGTGAAGTTCCCACTGACTGGAAAAGGGAAAATATAATTCCCCATCTTTAAAAAGGGAAAAAAAGAGGATCCAGGCAACTACAGGCCAGTCAGTCTCACCCCTGTGCCTGGCAAGATCATGGAGCAGATCCTCCTGGAAACCATGCTAAGGCACATGGAAAACAAGGAGGTGAGTGGTGACAGCCAGCATGGTTTCACCAAGGGCAGATCGTGCCTGATGAATATGGTGGTCTTCTATGACGGGGTCACAACCTTAATGGATAAAGGATGGGCAACTGATGTCATCTACCTGGATTTGTGCAAAGCCTTCGACACCGTCCTGCACAACGTCCTCATCTCTAAATGGGAGAGGCATGGATATGATGGATAGACTACTTGGTAGGTAAGGAACTGGCTGGATGGTCAC
>NW_010245461.1:139436-197306 GCF_000690775.1 Eurypyga helias | reverse complement strand
AAACCCAACCAACCAACTAACCAAAAAAACAAAAAAACAAAGCTCATAAAAACAAAGGCCAAGCAGAAAGGAAAAACATGAATACAGAAAGACTTAGATAATGTTCTGAGTTCTGCCACCATTGTCCCTCTGGATCTTGGAAAGATGACTGCCTTCCGTTTTCCAGTTCTTCTGCATCCTGCAGTGAAGAATGACGGTACATAGTTACCACTGTAAAGCTTCTCCTAACAGTGAGGTATAAAAGTGCAGGTATATGTTGACTTGCAGCTATAGCCTGAAGGATTTTACTGTTTGTCTCTCTGATGTGCTGTTAGTCTGTAGCAGAATGCTTACAGATGAAGGGATACTTACCCTCTTCCACTTAATATCCACTGCTGGCAGCAGAACTCAGGCTTCTCAGTTAACAAATTTTTGTCTGCCCCAATTTGCCTGTTCTTCTGCATGTCAGATCCATTGCATTTTTGATGCAATAGCTTGTGGTGCTTTAGGGACATTGTGTAGCTACTACATGCCTTTGAGTTAACAAATTATAAGTATTTAAATAACATAGGAAAATGAGAAATGGTTTTGCCTGTGTTTGGAATGACTAGTAGCTTTACAGCCATCAAACTGAGCTTGGAATGCCAATTGACCCTTCCACTTTGTATGTTGACTGGTGACTATAATTGAGAAGTCTTTCCACCCCTGCCATGAGGTTATGAGACACAGCTATGTAGTAATTAATGCCTCTGTATCATTTTTTAACTGCTACAGAAATATAATATCAGATGCTCAGATGGCATCAATTGGCTTAGCTCCACTGAAGGCAACAAAATGCGATGCCAACTTATGCCAGCTGAGGATCTGGCCCACAGTTAAAAGGAAAAAAGGGACAGGCTGCCAATATGGCAGGGAACATATTGAGATTTATGGTAGTGACTTAATCAGTAAAAAGTTCTGCTTGAAGTGGTTGTGTCTCCACACACTCACATTAGTCACTTGAGCCGAAGACGTTTGAAGCTCTAACGCGACCGGCATGGGCACATTCCCAGGCCGGTGCTCTTCCACACCGTGTGCTCTTCAACATCTCAGGGCATCCCTTCTAATTGGCAGTCCCTCCTCACAGGTCCACCACAGATTCAGGGCCATACTTTTTTATAGAACATGATTTCAGTGTAGATGACCTTACTTTTTCCCTTTTTGCTTGTATTTCTGGTGTTGCTTTCTTAATCATGCCTAAAAATGGGGGTGGGGTGGGGGGGGAATTTCACATGCTGCTGTTGTAACTCTTATCTAGCTGTCCTATTTGCATTCAAGTGTTATATTAATCTTGATAAGAATAAGAAAATCCAGTTTTCTGCCTTTGTATTCAAATATGTAGGTAATTTTTTACTTGGAGATAAGGTGACTATTGCTAACTTAATGCTTGTAAAATTTTATCTGCTATAAATATGATTGAATAACTTGATGGATAGAAAATCTCTGTATTTCAAAGTTAGTGAATGAAATACATATTAAAGATGACATGGCTGTAGAATCTCCACAAGTCTTTTCTCCTTCAGTAACTATTGTAGCGTTTGGTTTATAATGAGTACTGTCTGCCAACTCGTCAACCATCCTCAGTTCCGATATCTTCGTTTTGATTGTTAATAATGTCCAGAGAAAATAATCTCTTGGGCCTGGCAGTTTCCACACTTGGTCCCATCTGTAATGTTGATTCCTTGAGAAACTCTGTATCCATTTTTGTAAGAAGTAGTTGAGGAAAAAGCTCTCTTCTGCTCAAAAATACCTACCTTAAAATCTGTAAATGACTGATTGATGACTTGGAATTTGACCTGCAATATGTATGTCCAGCCACTTTTGGATTATAACCTAAAAGTACATATTTAAGCAGGATAAACTTTCAGAAGTAGAAGTATTTGCATATCTAAAGCCTGCAAAGTATGCTGAGTTTTAAACATGTAGTGAATTTGCCCTTCTGTGCTCTAAAAGTACAGAAAAATAAACTAATCATTAAAATATCTCTAAATACAAAGCTCAGCTGCAGTTTTTAAGAAGTTTCGAAGGATGCTTTGAATGACACTCAGTCTCTTACCGTGATACATTTTCCTGCACTTCAAAGTAAGAGTGAGTCTTCTGTGGCATCTCTATCATGTAGGTGCTGAAAAGAATGTCGGTGTGGCAGGACACAATGCTCATCTCTCTCTCTTTTAGTTTCCCAACTATTGTATGTTTCAAGGAATGCAGTGATACCTCAGGTGAAGGACTGTTGCCTGGCTTTAGGAAATCACAGAGGACCCATTCCATCTCTGACTGAGGTCCATGAAAAGGTTTGGGCTTCAACCAACAGCTGCAAGTTTAAACTTAATGCATGTAGTGTCTTTAAATACATTGTGCTAGAGCAAGGATAATGGTAGCTGATTCACTTGAACAGTACATATAAACACTCGAGGATATTGTGAAGTACTTATAAGAAAGGTATGGCTTATATTAGAATACTGCCACAAACATTTAGAGCAATACCTGTTCCTATATTCTCAGTGGGTTATTTTAGAAATTCCAGTGCACTTTCCAAGTTTCCAAATGATAATATATGTTTTTGAAGAACCTTAGAGTGGTTTTACAAAGTATCATTATTCCATTTTGATAGATGGGGGAACACAGAACAGTTATGTAACTTTCTCAGGGTTGTAGGATAATTCACTGCTAAGCTAGGGATAGATTATTTCTTGGCGCTGAGTGTTTCATGCACTATTCCACTGCTTCTCTGTGTTAAAGAACACTACGGTACCTTTATGACACAGTTTAAAGAAGAAACCCAACTAGTGTTCCCGTGTTTACAGGTCTCTCGAAAAGGCACTTCTTAGGTGAACATCTTAATTTGTTATCCTGACCTTTTACCAAAATTAATGTTATATACACGCAAACCGTGTCATAGAGAGGAGGGCTGAATACTGTCTGTGACTCGCCTGGGACTGCGGTTAAAAACAGAGGGCAGAAGCTGGCTAAGAAATATTGAGTTGAAATTTTTATAAATACAGCCCTCCAAATACAGTTTCCTGTACGTTGGACCAGAACAGAAGGTTAGTAGGAGATGGATGTCCCTAGTTATAAATAATTGTGACAACAGCTAGCAGCACAGTGCACTTGAAAGAACAGAGAAGTCTTACTGCAAAATGCATCCTAACTACAAAAATGACAGCCTGCACGGTGCTGTGGATGGAGGGCAGCTTGTAGTGCTATTCAGAATAATAATATTTGCTTGTATCTGCTTAGAATATCCCAGAGTTATGCCTAGAAAGTAATCTGATGTTTCTTTTTGTGGTATTATTTAGGAGTGCAAGAAGACATAGTTCATAAGAAATCTGAACTCAGGTTATAGCACTTCTGGGACAGGATGTATAATTGATATTCTTTTAAAATTCCAATAGCTTTTACCTCACAGCGGGGTGTTGATGGTACACTTTGTGGTCTGCCTGGCACCAGTGAAGACTATGGTTAATCCAGTTTTTTATTTTACAGAAACCTCTGCAGAAAAGAATACATTCTTCTTTCAGACTCCTCTAAGCTTTGCTGAGGTGCACGTGCTTGATGTAATTTGAAGGAAAGTTTCAGTTTACGGAGAGGGTAACTTCACCCTAAGATTGTTGACAAAATATTGAGTCCTGGCCTGTTCCACAATGTCTGTGATCCTTACTTAGGGTTTAAAAAGAGGTTTTTGAATCACTGTTGTCATTAAACTCCATCACACACTCTGTTCTTTCTGTTCTTGGATAACCTAAGAAATATCTTTGCCTGCCGCTTCGTGACTTCCAACAGTGGAGACAAATCTGAGCTACATTTACCTTAGAATCCTTCGTCATCCTTCTTGTGCTAATGTTAGCCTTAAGGGAGATGTTCCCCAGCAAAAGGAAAGACACAATCTCTCCTATTAGGCCATATTATTAATACTGGTGACAAGTAGCATTCTGTGTATATATTGCTAGGGTTACTTGTCACCTCCGGTCCTCCTAGCTGAATAGATCCACATGTAGAACAGTGGAGTGAATAGGCAGTGTCTTTTGAGATTTTAGTTCTCTTTCAAATGGGCTAAGTTTCTGTCGTCACCATGTCTTTACCAGAGGGTCATGTTTATTTGCCAAGTAACGGGACACATTGGGTATTGTCATTACAATTCCCATACCGTGTTGTCAATCGGCACTTCAATACTTCACTTCTCTAGAACTGGAGATGCATTAAGGGGAGTCAAAAGCTTGTCCATATGTCAGCTGCAGATGCTGTATCATCTCAGGCACAGAGAGGGAAGGATGTACCCTGCGCTTAACACAGAGAAACGTGAAGTAACTTGTGTTACTGTCTCAACATCTTGGAACCAATCACGTGAATACAGCTGAAGTGGTAGACAGTAAAATAGCTTCTTGGAGGTTCGTTACTGTGTATGCTTTCTGAAGTCTGTGCAGAAAAAATAGGTAAGAAGTTTTACTGCCATTGACATTTTTTGCTGAAAGAATTGGTCTATCAGCTCAAGAAGAAAACTGAAAAAAGACTAAGAAATGAGCCTGTGTTGAACATTTCTGGAGAATTTGTAGCCTTTTCCTCTCCAGCCTCTTGCTTTTAGTAGCATTGTCCATTGTTTATCTGATGGAAAGTTCTAGTTCATGAACAAGTCTTGTAGTTGAGCACCTCCTACTCTTACTGTTGAGGTGCAGCTCTGACAGCAGATAAACCAAAAGTCAACCATGTTGGCCTTTTTCTGCTGGGGGATTTATAGCGGGCAAGAGAGATTATTTGGGTTATTTAATGCCCTTTCCACTATAGCCCTGACAACATGCAGAACACTATAGTTATTCTTCACTGGAGAAGCTCTGATGGTTTGGGATGCTGTAGACTTCACTACTAGGAGATTCTGGGTCAAAAGATCTAATGGATAACAGTGTAAGGTAAGATAGCACAGGGAAGCTTGTTAGAAGAGCTGACATTTCTACCTCCGAGTTGCTAGGTGTCACTGAACCACCAAATGACAAAAGCTTTAGGAAGACTAATTCCAATTCAGGTTTAGATGAGAACATCAAACCACTTTATGCTGGGTAAGACCCCTCTAGAGTTGACAATACTCAACTAGTGCCTAACCCATGGCAGTACTATCCACAATAAGTACATGCTACCACCAGGTATCTCGAGGATCAGTTTAGGAAGAGAGCAGTTGCTTTGCCCAGGGAAATTTAGATTAGATGCAAAATTGGATTTTTTCATAAGGCCTTGTTTTTACCTAGCTACGAATGTTTCCTTAGCACAAGTGAAAACTTTACACATTTTAGCTCAAACTGTACTCTACTAAGCCTCCCACATTTATACCAATCTTCTTGGCAGTCATCCCAAAATATGTTTGGGTTGAGGCATTACACATTACATTTGGTGAAGCTTTAGCATTCCCTGTTGCTCACATCAATCCTTATTTCTGTTTGCTCATGTAATTTACAGTTAATGAAAATTCTAAGTTTACCTTTGTTTTTGTTGGCGTCTGTACAAAAGAACCCTTTAGCCTTTTCAGCCTCCCATCCAAATGGAAAGCTGAATCCAAAAGGGAGGTTAAAACCTCTATGAGCAGTTTCATTTTAGTCACAAGCCCTTAGCGTGCATGTCAGCACCGTAACATTTCTGAACGAACACCGAAAGAGCCTTGCTCAAGGCTTGACCTGTGCCTGCTCTTGTGAGTAGGCTTGTAAGTAGCAGGTAGACACCAGACTAGTAGTTGATCATAACATCACAGCCCCAGATCTTAATGCTCATCTGGTTAATGGCCTTAACCAGTTCCTGCTCCCTCACAACTCAGGCAAGATTCTGCCTGAAAATAACAGGAATTTGCCTGGTTACCAACGTGGGAACGTGGTTAATAACAAGCTCGTACTGATGACCTTAACGCAGTGTAGGCAATATTGACAAAACAAACCATTCTGGAGCTAGTGCAGTCTTTTCTAACAAGCCTGTTAAAAATTGTCTCACAGATTTCCAGTTCAGGAAATACTTTTTCTGTTTACCTACAGTACCACCTATGCACTGGGCTGTGTGCGTACAGGAGTATAAAGCAATGGGCTGTAAACAGATGGTACATATAGAATTTCTGTATGTACACAAAATTAGATAACTGTGATTTATATTATGCTTGTAAAGACACATTTGACAGTTTTGATCATTAAAAATTCCTATACGGCTACAGAATTATTTTAAAAGTACGCTTTAAAATGCACCCTTTTCATTTAGTTTTGGTGCTCATTGTGAGTTCTGAATCATTGTGTGTTCTGATACATTACCTCTTACGTTAACAAAATATTTTGCAGGTGAGAAATACTGATAAATGTAGAAAAATGTGTATCCCAGAATTATGAAAGTGTTGCATATTTCTGAAAAAGAGCGGGCCTTCCTGAAGGCAAGCCTGACCAAGCCTTCCTGCATCTGCTTGCGGTGCTACATACAAGCTCTTTTTCTCACGTGTTAGAAACGTTTCTTTACCAGTAGGAACTCTGATTTTGAAAGTTCGTTTGCTGCTCTCCGGCTCTTCTTGCGTTGCCGTTGCAGAGGCTGCGCAGCCTGACGTGCGGGAGGACAAGGCATGGGAGAAAAGCACTGTTTGCACCTGTTTAAAATCTCCAGTGCTTTGTGTGGTTCCTGGGCAACAGGCAGGAATCCTGAAAAGCTAGGCTGCACTTGCTCAATTGTTGCTGGCAGCTGTGACTTTGAGAGAGCACACAGCAGCTCGTTAGCAGGTTGCTCGTGTTATGTGACATGCACTGAGCATGGCAAACCCTGGGCTGAGCTCTCTGCCTTTGCCGCCTGCAGTCGAGGCTGGGTTGCCTGGGGTTGCAGACTTGGCCAAGGAAGGCGTAAGAGAGATGTAAGGTGAGTTCCTCGGTAGTGAAGGGGAAGGGAGGTGACGCTGGGAGATGTGAATTGGTGTTTTCTGATGAGAAAAGGGGAATGGTAACATAGGTTCTCCACGACAGTGGGTGCTATTTTCCTCTAGCAATTACATTCTTTGAGTATATTTGCAACGGTGCAACACCACAAATGCAGGGGATAACATGGACTTGAGTGTGAATGTGTGTGTATGTGTGCACATGCACATGTGATATGGGCATTGTAGTGTGGAAAAATAAGATGGCTTCATGGGATAATTTTAGATTTTATGATGAGCTTTTATTTCTGGGTCCTGTTGTTTACTTTGAGGGATCAGAATCAATTCAGTCTTTGCAACCTTGATCTTGGCCTATTTAGGCAGCATCCAAGCAGCAGATGCAGTCACACTACAAGTTGGACTGGCAAATTCAGACCATTTCACCTTCATATCTGCTGAGTTTGTGCCTCTTGGCTCAGATTAAGCACCTCTTGGCTCTTTTAAAAGGGATTTAGCATGTTATAAATCTGTTTAGACAAACTGCAAAGCTACAGCATTGTTATGATCTGTTGAAATCTTCATCATGAGGCAGAAACAGGTCTGCCATTGTCTTAAGATCTGTTTACTCTCTACACCAGTTTCGCACAGGAGGAGCGGTCTACAGCCCAGTCTCTTCCTTGTATTTATATTGGAGATCTCTTTTCTGCAGCTCCAGAAAGTCTTCTTTAGACACACAGTGCAAATATTGACAGTAGAAGTCATTAACCTAAGATGAAGAAAAAGCAGAAGGAAATCTGCCTGCTAAGCAAATTAGATACACTCATGAAAAGAAAGTCCATCAAGAGCTCTTTAACACAAAACATATGACTATAACCACTTGCTCAGGAAACCCCTAGCCAGTGGTTTGCCAGCAACTGGAAAGGTTTAATGGAGGGCACAAGGCTGCTGATTTGCCCTGCCCACAGACTCCTTAAGTAACTGCCGTGGCTAGTGTCAGGGACGTGCTATTGAGCCTGTGCAGCTGTCCAGTCTGCAATGGGACGTGACGTCAACATGGTAGATTTTCAGTTGGACCATGCTCCAAACACATGCTCTGTTGCTTATCTATTGCTGTTGACTTCTTAAACTGAATAAAAGAAAGCACTAGTTCTTAGATACTGAGGGTAAATGGGAGAAAATTGATATAAACCAGAGTATGACATAATCTTGTGTATTCAGCATGAGTCCCTTGATTTATTTGGTGGCCTAGACCAGGGCTTTTTGTTGCCTCATCTAGAAAATGGGGATAATTGGTGTTTGGATCTATCTCACATTGCCGTATAAAAGCATTATATCGTAAACTTTCTTTTCATTGTCATCCTGTGTTTATCTGTTGTCACTTCCATTTCTGTCTTAAACTTGGGTTATACTCCATCTCACCGTGGAGGGCCTTCTGAATTAATTATCTGACATTAGTTTGTCTATCAAATAACAGAAGGGAATAAACGGAGATATGTATGTAGGTCGTTGTGCTTTTCTGCTACCTTTTGCCACGCAGGCTGAAAACTGGACCACACAACCTGCAAGTTGACATTATTCTAGTCAGGAATCTCAGTTTTTGGTTGAGAGCAATATACATAGGGGATTTTTCTTCAGGGAAGTACTTGTGGTCCCTTTGGTTGGCCTTGTTTAGTGCTGTTCTTGATACCATCTCCTCACTGCAGTGAGAATTGAAGGTCTTCTCCTTCTCTGCACGTCCAGGGAACACAGACCTTTGACAAATTCCTCTTAATCCTGCTCAACTCTTGTTACAGTTCATAAAAATGAGATCTGTAGGACTTTTCCTGTAGTTTAGAACATGTTGTTTGCTGGTTATAACAACATGGGCTGGATGTTTACGAAATGTGATAATAGGTGTTGCATTTTCATGTACTGATTCATTTTATGTAGACTGTATGGCACCAAAAACACCCACTCACAAATAAAGTGCCATAGAAAAATGGCATTCGAATTTTAAGGGTATGACTTAAACTCTCACAACCAAGGACAATAAAACTGAGAGACTCATTCTGTTTATAAATCACGCAGTTGTCTCAGGTATCCCAGTTCATGTAGTTGAAAGGAGAGACCCCACTAAGAGGATTATGTGGGTTGCTATATGTAGGTACAGTAAGATGAACACAGTAGCATCAAATTTTAGTGGTGATAAGTCTGACAAGAGTCTCTTTAATTTGTAACTTGGGACTTCCATGGTTTAATTCATTCTGTAAACTGCTCTCACATTTTTAACATCCCCAGATGCTGATAGTCTGCAAAATAAAACGTCCCCCATCTCAGCATAGCATACTTACTTTGTTATGGTAGAGTATGTCTGCATTTGTATGCCATGCCAGATCTTTCACCACTTCCCCACGATCAGAATTGTAGAAGGAAGATGTGCTTCTACAGGAGCCTTGTTAAGCAAGAACAGTGGATTACTCAAAAATATCATCTGGTCTCCTTTCCTGTAGGCTCCCTGATCACAGTTCAGGACTACCACATATACCCTGAACGAGTTAACAAAACAACAAACAATTCTGAAGTGGCTGCATCATCAGCTGAAGAACCCAAAGGGGTTTAATGGCTTTAACTTGGGTCACATCTGAACACCATTTTAGAGGGAGGAGTCTGTCTCTAGGGACGTGAGCATGGGCAGAGCCTGCCCTTTCACCCTAGACCCTCAGGTCCTTTTTTTTCCCCTGGGCTCTGTTTTCCATGCTGCAGCTTCCACGTGTCCAGATACTGGAATGTAAAGACACTTCAGAAGCTAGTGTTCATTTTACCCTACAGTTCCATCATTGCAGCAGGTAGAGAGTGACAACTGTTGTCATACTTGTGGTCCTTAAGATTACTCAGACCCTAGTAAAAGTCCCCCTTGCACTTGGATACAGTGCTAGCCAGCTTTGACTTTTACCTTTTGGGTTTTTTATAATACATGTCAAATGGAGCAAGAGGAAAAGCAGAGAAGCTAAAGAAAGAGGTATGTAAATTTATTTAAAAGCTACATTTATAGATTATATAAAACTAAAAAGTAAACTAGAAGCTGAACTTTCCTTCTGACCTGCACAGACCTCCCTTCCTGGGCTTCCCAAATAGCCACCCTGTTTCACCACTGAACTTCCTTGCCAGTGTTCCAGAGTACCTGCAGCGCTAGATAGCTCTATTACTCCACTCTTCAATGAGTGTGTTACAGGTTGTCTCTTCTGCCTAGTCACCGGTGGGTCGTCTTCCAAAGCCCATCAAACGGGCCTAACTGCACCAACAGTGCTTTGACAGAGGGCACAGTCCAACGACGCATCTGGGCACTGAAACGTCCCTTACAAGAATGATACGGTGATAACGTCTGGGCTAAATTTACTACTGTTCGCTGTTATTGTCCTCCTGCACACGGTGGTTCTGTTACTGATCGGCACAGAAACTTCATAGTGAGAAGTTCTGCTAAGAGAATAGACCCTTGGAAAACAAATTTGCGGGGGGTAATTTTCTTCTTCAGTAATTGGTGATTACCTTGCCCAGACTGCTGGTGGCTTCAGCTTGCTTTTTTTTATCCAAATCCTTTTTGGTGTCAGCTCAACTAAATTGACAGTTATCCCAGAGAGTGTGAGGCTAATTGTCCTAATTAGTACAAGTGGGCCCAGGTGGGATAGAGAGATCTTGAGACCAGTCAGGTGGTATGGGCAAAAAGCCCTCCACACTTGAGCCCTTGTACCATAATGGAGAAGCTGGTGATACCTCAGATTGTAATGCTCTGGTGGTAAGCTTTATTTCTTTGAAACTTTGTCCGTGGGTTGTTGTGTAATGTATGTTTGATGTATGAATTTTTGTGTATTAGAGGTGATGCGTGAGGGAGAGGGGTTACATTAAAGAAAAATGTTCCTTTCAATGAAAAAGTAGTGTCTGGTAATCTAGCCTTGTAGCTTTTGTTGATCCTGAAATAGCGAGTAGTGTATTTCTCACTGTGTTGAGAAGTACTAAGTTCACCTAGCAGCTGGAGATGTATGGATTATCCAGCAAGCAATGAAGTACAAGGGGGAGTGTATGATCGTGTCATGTAGCTGCTGTGTTGTGAAATGAAAGCTATGATAATACTAACAAGGTGCACAAAGGGAAATCTTTTTTAATGGGGATTTTTCATGGAAACGGTTTAAGCAAACTTGGAAATCTTTGAAGGTGTAGTTTCTGTGTGGGGCATGGCTGAATATTATGCTCTTCTAACAAGCATCAATCATTTCATCGCTATTTACACGGCTCCTTGATCATCCTTCTCTATTTCTGAGCTACCTTTATGTCGGTAGCTGTCACTGAAGACTTCCAGTTGCTCCCTTGCATCTGACAAAGATTCTAAACAGGGCAGATTCTGGTTGTTGACTTTGAGAGTAGATTTTAGCCCAATTTACATAGATAAGATTTGGCGTGCTGTCCTATCCCAAGTGTCTGTTCAGTGAAAAACATGCAGTTCTCTGGGCCTCCTAACGTTTTGTTTGCCAGCAACCTGGCAAGCAAAACTCTTTTCAAGACCTGACCTGGCTGATGGCTATTTGAGGGCATAGAAAAAGGGAAAGTAAATAGCAGTTACAGTAGTCCAAAAACATTAATTGGGAAGGATTTTGACTAACATCCTGCAGTTCACGGTCACCTTCGAGAGTCCCATTGAACGGCACTTCTGACCACCACACCTTTTCTATACCTATGGGGTAAAGGCTACAATCTTCCTTTTTGTCTTTGAAAAGGCCTTTCCCAAGCCAGGCAGCAAGCCCGTTAAAAGATATGGAATAGATCGGTGCCTGCTATGGTCCCGCAGCCACGAGATAATCTTTCTATCCCTTCGCAGCAATCTGGCTGCGGCATTGTTATGTGTAACCCATGCCGATGCTAAAAGCAGTGTGAATTGTATACATCTTGCACATCAGTTTCACTGTCTTAAAAAATGAAGAGTGAGAGTTTTTTTTCTCTTTCCCCTTCCTTTGAAGTTTTAAAGCAGAACTTGCTGATGACCCAGTTTTGCTAACAGTTCTCTTAACTAACCCCTGTACTCGCATATACTTTTTTTTTTCCTCTTCCACCCACTGTCTGTCTAGCCTGGTTTAAAATTTTTATATATGTACTTTTAAAAAATTGATTAGTTGGAGAGCTGCCCGTTCTTCTGCGCTGTATAATAAGGATTTAAAAACTGCACACTGAATTCTGTATAGTGTAATTAAAACTGACCCAGATTTGGACCTGAGAACACCAGGACTTAGCCAAACTTGCCATGAGCTGAGTTCTGATGGCAGATGGGAGCTAATGAGGACACACTACACTCCAGAATTTCCCAGCTGCTTGGCCCCTTTTTGTACAAACAAGGTTTGGAGTGAAGTCCCAATCCCAAGAGCATGTTCAAGCAAATGTACTGCACCCAGTGTTTTGGGAAACAAGGCAGTGCTGTCAGGCTGCTTCAGGAAAATTTTGATGCCTTATTTCCACAGGGCTTTTACCATGTATCACAGTGTCAGGCATATATTGTCTCCCAGCTTTCACCTTACCCTAGCCTGAGTGTGATCACATGCTTGAGACCCTGCCTGCCTGTCCTCCCCCAGTTTCACCTGGGGGACTTCCACCTTAATTTAATGGAGTGTTAAAATCCCAAAGTACTGAGTCTCCCTTGGACCTGTGGTTCCCTTCAGTGGATTCAGTGTTCTGGGACTATTCAGGCAGATGTAATTGAATCAGTTTGAAGCAGCTGGAGCTGGCATGTGGTCTCTCAGACTGCTAGCACCTGCTTGGTTGGTTTTTGGGGTTTTTTTCTTTGTTTGTAACTCACTAGAGTGAAAATAGTGCCAAAACCAGCACTGGTCTTGGAGCTGATAAAGCACTCCAGATCCTTTATCCCTTTCCCCTTCTAGCCTAGCCACCTCATTACTGGTGCCTGCAATAATGTTGGTAGTGAGCAGAAACAGGTTTATGCTTCTCCTCCAACTGCCTCCCTCCCCTTCCAGCCAGTGTGCTGCCAAGGCCGACTCTTCTCTGTGAGCCGGGAGACTTAATCGTGCTCAGGTGTGCGGAGCGGCTGTGCCCTCCGTAGAAAATTGGGCAGCCCGTGGTTCGCTGCATCTGATGCGTGCACCAAATCCATCTACTGCTCTCACGGCCTACCTGCTGGCACAGCGAAGGTACCGCTTGTGTCCGGCAAGCGCCCAGGCCAGCCAGGATGTTCCATTGGATACTTCTGACCCCCTCCTCTGGTGCCCTGTGCAGCAATTTTGGGTTGCTGCGTTGCTACTGCAGCCTGAAGGATCAGTAGGGTAAGATTTCAAAAAGGACTGAGGGTCGTTTGGTCGCCCCTCTGTATCGTGCGATTTATGGTAATCAAAGTTCAAATTGAACACAGTGGGGCACTTGGCCAGGTACAGGAACAACGCACAGCAGTGTGGTTTTTTTCAATGTGGTAATACAAGGTGGCATATTGCAAGATTATTCTTTTCTTTTTAATATATCCCTCCGCTGATTTCCCCTTAGTCTGTGCATAAAGTTTGTGCTTCCCGTTTTTGTCCCTCCCTGCCCCAGAGGCGAAGGTGTAGCTAGATTCTTAATTCCAGCCATTTCCATCTTCAGTGTTTGCCCCACACCTCTCTTCTTGCTCTTTTCTTTTGCTACTTGCGTTTCTGTTTCACAGACCACAGTTTTCCACTTCTTGAAAGGTACCACTCCACTGTGGGATCCTGATCATGAGGAAGAGTCTCATTCCTGACACAAGAGTAATTATGATCTCTTCTTTCTTTTTTTTATTTTTTTTCTTTGCCTTCAAATATTTGGGTAGGCTTCTGTATTGCTGAAATTCCTGTATTAACCTATTCCAGTGCCTTTTTTTTTTTTCCTCTTCCTCCTCTTTGCTCTCATTTCTTGAGTGTTTCCACAAGGGCCAAGAGGGCCTTGTCCTCAGCTGACGTACAGGGGCTTACCTCCTGCAAAAGCTTTAAAGACTGTTGTTGTAGGCAGTTAAAAGTCAGGTCCACAAAGTGTTGCAGGCAATTCTGAAGCTGTTCCTTTCTCTCCTTTTAACCTATATCTCTTATTTATATCCCATATAAAAAGATTATGTGATTTGCCTGTAGATATCTGTGATGTAAGCAAAATCTCTCCTTCTGTGGAATATTCTGTTGCTTCCCCAGCCAACATGCTGGTCTGCAGCTCTCTGCATCTTGTTGAGCTGAGGCGTTTGAAGGGTGTTGTTGAAGGCAACTTCTCGAGGGTCCAGAATACTCTTCTGGTTCAGTGGAAGTGAAATGCCAGATGAAATGTATTAAAATGAATTGTGTCTGCTTTTTCAAGGAGTGCAGTGTAGAGCAGATGCTTCCCTTTATTTATTTGTTTTTACAGTACAGAAGACTATTATTTTTGCCTTTAAGTTGCATTAAGTGTGCTTAGGTACAGGTGATATAACATAGTGTATCAGGGTGTCTGTGAAAGTGATGCAGCTAAACATTTTTGTAGTTGTCTAATGGAAATTCAAAGGGAGATGAAAACTGGAATTCCAATCAAGCCAGAATTGTTTTTACTAATCCAGTAAGGTGATGTCACCACTTGATTTTTCTCTTGTCCTGTTGTGATTTGTAGTGTTTTGTTTGTTTGTGGGCTTGTTTGGTTTTCTTTCCACCCGTGCTCTTGCTTTCCTACTCCTCTCTGGTTAGTCTCTCAAAATGCCTACCAACAAAATCATCGGTTTGTACTGATGGCGTCTGTGGCACTTCATAGCTCGCAAATGCTGCAGCTACAGATGTCATCTCCTGAATAAAATGTCAGCCACCAATTCTAAGGGGAGACCTGACTAAGGTTTAAATTAAGAAATGGGTAAGGACTGCACCTCTCAATTTTAGGGATATTGTTGTAAAGCAGTTTTTCTATAAGTAGCAACGCTTGTTACAAATTGAATAATGGAGAAGAAATATGGAATATTGGTCTTTTTCAGACGTTTTGGGTACGCAGCATTCTTCTTGAGATCAGTAGGAAGATGAAAGGGAAACTGCTCTTGAGACCAGGGTGAATATAGTACCCATGGATAACTAAATAAAGAGCAATAGCAAATCAGAAAGTGTTGTTTGTATGCAGAAATGCTTGTTATTGGTGGTGGTGGGGAACAGGCAAAGAGTAAGTATGCAAGTGTCTATCTTGGGATTTCTTGGTGCCATTTGTAGCCAGCCAGAACAAGAAAGCATCTGCCACTCTTATGGTTGTCTTGAAAATAAATATAGTTTTAGGTCAGCAGCAACTGTTAGCTGACATCTTTTATTCCTATAATGCTTTTTTCTTGTACTAAGGTTTACTTTAGAAATGTAGGCGCTAAGTAATTGTGAATTCCACACTGAGTACAAGAGGTAGTAGAAAACCAACAGGATTTATCTTCTTCAGAAGTTGATGTAGCATAAGTGAAGAGAAAAATACGCAGATGTTCTTTTCAGTCTGCTAACATCCTGGCTGTATGAGTTGTGAATGAAGTAGTGTTTATAGTGCTGAACCCTCCGTTTTAGACATTTAATTTTAAGGTGTCAGTTCAGAGACTCCGTATACTTTTTGCTTGGATGAAGTTAACTGATCAATTTTCGGTGAGGTATGCTAGCTTTTTGTGCACATGGAGTAGAGCGCTTTCCAAACTAAGATATATTAGTGACTAGCACAGAAGGGTGATGGAAAGGACAACAAAGGAAGTTAATAAATTGATAACGAAGTGGGATTACAGAGGATTGAGCGTGGATATTAGAACCGTTTCAGACATACTCCTTAATCACTACCACTCTGCTCTGATTCTGTCTAGTGGCACCACCCTGAAATGTATTGTTGGGTATTTGGAAAAAGACCACTTGACTTGCCGCTTACTGGCAAGCACGTTCGCATTCTTGACGGAGGCCAAAAGGTTAAATGAGTGATAGAGACGAGATTCTTCTGTTTGCCATGCCAGGTGGTCTCTCTAGAAGAGCCTTTAAATGAGTTGACAGAAATATTTGGAAAACTTGCAGTACTGTGTCTGCTCTATGAACAAAGCTTTTATTTTCTGGGCTTTTTATTCCATCACTGAATTCATAAACGTACAAAATCAAGAAGTTGGTGACCGATTTAACACTAAAATTAATGTAAAAGATGCTGTATTGTGCTTGCAGCTATCAAATTAAACTGTATAATGGAATCAACTACTACAAAGTACAGAGGAGGAGATGCTAAGAAAAAGGGAATAGGCTCTTAAACTCAGAGTGTTTTCAAGAAGAAATCCCAGACCAGTTCTTTCCATTAGGTCAGCCAGGCAATTTCTAGAAAGGAGTGTAACTTGTCTTGTGGGGTGCGCATAACTCCCGGCCACTTCCGAGGCTTCGATTTTCGCTTTTCCCAGAATTCAGTGCTCGACAACTGGACAGAAGGCTACACTGAATTAAATTTTATTGTTCTGGTCTTCTCCCTCCATTTGCAATGCACATAATCAGGAATTCAGCTATGTCCCAAGAAACCTGTTTAATCTAATGAGAGCAAATGGCAATGGGTGTTCCTTTCTCGGGACAGCACTGCCAACGTTTCTGCTTAATTGGGACATATTTGGCTGGTTCCAGTGCTTCAAGTGGTTTTTAAACAGGTGTTTAATGGGTGTGGGATTCTGAACTCTGCCCTTTTGATACAGAAGTTGCCAAATAAAGATTAACAGAAATAAAAAGCTCTAATGCAGAATAAATAGTTTTTATCTTTGTATATTTATTCTGCATAATTTTTACTTTAACTTTTAAGTTGCGGGCGGGTGGGGAGGTGTTTCTTCTCATAATTGAGAAAGTCCATTAAATGGAACAACAGGATGTCTAACAGGGTGTCCTAATTAAAATTACCCTGTAATTTGAACAAAACATTCATTTGTGTGTAGCTAAGGTTGACCTAAAACCCATCTAAATCAGGAAAAATTATTATACTTTTTTTTTTAATGCTGAAAATGAAACTTAGCATTCTGCCAACAAACAGCATGATTCTGTTGTTACACAGTGTTCGAGATGAAGGATTTTCTCTTCAGTGTTAAATAATGTTTTAAGAAAATTTTAAGACAGATTTCTCTCCTGCCTCCACCCTTTGGTAATATCCATTCCTGGTTGTATTTCTGTGGTATTCTGAAAGCAGAGACAGTGTTGTTCTGTGCGTACTGTAAGCCCATCTGAAGCCTTTGGTCGTGGCTAGTGTACGGGTGAACTAATAAGCAACTGAGATAGCAGCTGCTTAGCAGAATTGATTGGCTCGGGCTTGACTTTGCTATCTGCAACTACAGGGTTTCTGACTGGCTTGGAGTGCAAGCCGGGTAATTCTGTTATCTCGGGGAGCGTGGGCCCGCATGCATAATCCAGGCTGTGTACGCAACTGCGTAGACTTTACTCTGTGTGTAAAAATGACCTACTCGTGCTCAAGCTATCATGCTTTAAAATGCTGCTGAGGCAAATTGTATTTAATAAAATAAATCGAAGTGAATGTTTGAAGGAATTTACTAGCTTCAGAAGTATTATTTGTATTGAAAAGGGAATTCTCAGCATCTTCAACTTGACAGAACTGCACAAGCTGCAACTTGTAGATGTTGCTTCCCAGATACAAGGTGGTGGAATTTCATGTTCTTGCCTGGTTTCCAAACAGGTTGGAGAGGGGGAGGGGATTCAAAAGCATTTGAAGCTGGCCTGAATGTGAATTCAAGTTGAACTACTTCACCATGATTTGAGTGGATAGAGAATCACGCCCTTGTTCCTTTGGATAATCCCACCCGTAATGTCTAATACAAAATGTGATGAGACAGCTATGTACAAAAAGTGGAACTTGATAAATGCCAAAACTTAATTAGGTTCAAGAGGAGCTATTTTCCACTGATTTGCTCTTCTGCTTACACAAACTTTTACATTTTCATATCTCAGCTTCAATGGAGTATATAACAACAAAAGAAAAGAAAGAGAAAAAAATCTGATAAACTATTTGTTTAAGCTACTTTTAGCTCCAAGAAGAATTCATAAAGTAAAGATAAAATTTGAGGCTGGTGTTGTAGTAGTACACTTTTAAACTGGTCAAGAGCACTTGAATAGAAAGTATTCAAATATTGGCGTAATTAAAAATTCTTAGATTCTCCTCATATTTTAGACTGCCAAAACTGATGTAGGCACCAGTTGTAATTAATAAAATTAATGAAACAATTGTGATGATTAGCCAATGATACTACTGTAATTAGATATTAATAACAGGTACTTACCAAGGTATTTTATCTGTACTAACATATATATATGTTAGTATGTAGGTATGCATGTATGTTTTCCAATGGACAGTTATTTTATAGAGGAAAGTATTCAGTGACACTACAGCAAGAATACATGCGCAAGTGGGTTGTATTGCTAATGGCCATATCTTAAAGGCAGCTGAAAGAAAATGGGAGTCTCCTGTTGGGGAAACCAGCAAGGCTGTTGTATAGGGGTCACATAACTTGAACATGTATGTATTTCTGTAACAACCCGTAGAGCTGATTGATAGAATAACTGTAGCCATCTTCAGAGACTGTCTAAGACTGGAATGGAAACAAGTAGTTGCATGGATGCTATTGTTTCATAGTCATGTATGCTGGTACGTAATGCTGTGTATGAAGGCATTATTTCAGTATTTTTGAAGGAAAAAAGCCACCATTTCTTACGTCTGATCTTGTATTCTGCACTTGAGGTGTAGTTGTAACTTGGGTATAAAAGTTCTGACTGTGGTACGGAAAAGGCTGGCATTGGTTGTTGAGGTGATGAAAATAGATGAAGATCAGGTGTCCTTTTAGTTCTCTCACTTACTATAATTTCCAAAAATTATGAATCATTTGTGGAAGCTGACTGGCTAGTGAAGCTGTTCCTTACTCCTTCGCCAGAAGAAATTGGAGATAATGCTGTTCGGTGATTCCTTACTGCCAAAGGATCTCTCTCACTTAGGGTTTAAAACATTTCAGTTTTTGCTAACCCTAGAGCAAGCAAGCTAAAGGAAGAGACTTGGACTGCAGTGTCTTCTGTGTCGGGCTGAAATCCAGATAGACATCCTACAGCCTCCTGCACAACTGTTTGAGCAGAGTAGCATTAGAAGTGCTGGTGGTCAGAAAGCTTAGTTTCCAGTCAGGATGGAATTAGTGCTTGTGCTCTAGGAAAGTAGCAGAAGAGATGCTTAGTACTGTAAATGTAGAGACATAAAAGAAAATTCCTGCTCTTCATTTCCAAATGTATTTTCTGAAGATTTTTCAGGAGCTTCTGGATGTCCCAGTAACAGCGGTTCTCAATCATGCGCTTTATTGTTTGCCTTTGGGCAAGAAAGCTCAATTCTGTCCTTGTGGCTGTGGGACCTTGCCTTATTGCCTCAGGGAAGCATTACTGTGATACGTGTCACTTCAGGCTAATTCTACCTGCCACTTGGAAGTTGACCTGGTGCAGACTGTAGCAGTGCACTGTTATCTCAAGCTACTTTTCATCAGAAGCAGGCTGCATCTGTTCTGTATGATCTGCATAGCCCACCAGTTTATTTTAGGTTAGTGTGTGAGGTGGTGGCTTTTTTACGTATAAAGCCACGATTTGTTTGCCTTCCAGCTATGTGGTAGGAGCCTTTTTTCCATGTCATATACCAAGACAGCCCTCTCAAGATGCAGATTTGAGCAGCTTCAAGTGATGGACGTTGAGGCCGCTCTGTTGCCATCACTTGATTTGTACAATTCTGCTGCCTCCTTAGCTCTAATTCCCAAGTTTGAGGACCGGAATTTGAGCTGTGAATGAGGGTTGATGTGCCTGAAAACACATGGGGGAAAAAAAAAAATCTTAATTCAGCTGAAAGTTCCCTGAATGAGACATTTATCTAGTCCTGGCTCAAGGATGGACTTTGGGGACATATAGCCAGGAAAAAGGAAGAGGTCAGGGATGGGTGGGATTGTGGCAGCTCCAATTAAAATTGGCTTACATCGTAGTGTAGCCACATTTAAGGTTCTGGAAATAACAACCCAGTGGTTTTAGCAGGATATATCCATGAGCACAGATAATGTGATAGTTAAAGGAACTTTGGCTTTGGAATTCATTTTCTTCACTGTTTGCTAAAACCTGCATTTTGGTACGCAGGAGAAACTCTGAAGATGACACACCTCAACCTTTCCATCCTTGAAAAGGGAAGATGATATGAAGGCTTGATTAATTTCTTTTATGAGGTTTGTTTGCTATATATCATTAGAAGGAGATCAGGCAGGAGGGGAAAAAAAAAAAAGAAAATAACCAAGAAAACATGTTTGTAAGCAGTAGGGAATTTTCCCCTTTGAAAAAGAGCTAAAATTTCATTAACATTTCAGCCAGCTTTAAATTAAAATTTCTATCTGAAAATAATCTCTAATTTATTTTGCGTGCCAGTGAGGCATGTCAGGGCAGTATCAGCACAAGTTTCTTCTATGCACGGCTTGTGATGTGGATCCTGTATCTTCTGTTCCTGTATCACTGGGGCACATGCTGGTGTGGGAATGCCCATCAAATTAACCTTTGGCCTTCTGCTGATCACTTAAAGCCAGTGTACTGCACAGCATGCGGCTGGCTGGGCAAACTGAACGGGACAGATGACTGCTGGATCCTAAATATACACCTGCTTTGTGTGCAACTTGGCCCAATGACTTTTACTGTGCATAGTCCCATTCCGTTAGGTTGCAGTAAGTCTGCTTATGCTACAAAAGGTTTCACTTGTTAGGTTCCTGTAAGAGAGGCCCATACAATGTGCTGCCAGAGTGATTGGGTCTTCTTTCCCTTATCCCCATGCCACCAAATGTTGGTACTCCACTTGTTTTCAAAAATAGGCATTGTTTGGTCTGCCCCGCTGAGCACAGGTCATCAAGTGTGATGTTGGGGAGAGTTGGGAAGTGAAGCCACCAACTCTGCTGTGCAGGCAGTACCAAATGGGCAGACTGGTCTGTTTTGTTGGGTTTCATGTGTTTGGGGGGACATGGGGTTGTGCAGCCTGAAAGCATGCTTCTCTTTTCTTGGAGATTTCTATGTCAAGTCCGTGTGGATTAGGTTTGCGGCTGTCCTCTGTGGTTGGTACTCCAACTGCAATGCCTTTAGAGAAAAACCCTTCGCTGATGTATCACACATTTGGTAGGGCCTGTACTGGAGCTCCTGCCAACTGTTTCTAAAGATTTTGTCTTCATGTGAGATCTTAAAGACCCTTTTTTCCTTCTCTTTTAGGGAGCTAGAGGGCTTGACACATCCTTGACATCATTCTGTGTTTACTCTGACCACAGTCCCTCCCTGTTCTCACAAGCGAAGCTCAGCCCTGCTTCCCTTCCTGTTGATTCCCAGTCAGCTACATGGTAAGTTGGCATTATCTCTAGACTTGTTGCCACAAGGTAAAACTCTGGCAGACTCTCTCCAAAATCCATTAGCACTGGGCATCGAGGGCAGAGTACTTCATGCTCATCAAAGATCGTTCAGTTGTATTCCAGGCTGTCTGCAAGGAAAGGAAGATAGTATTGAATTAGCATTGGAGCTGAACTTCTGCATAGATTGTTATAGGAATGAAATATGAAGTAAAATATGTGACAGAATTAAATCCATCAGTTCTAATAAAGGAAACAGAAGAAAGCAAAGAAATCTTGGACCCTTAAATCCCATTAACCAGGCCAGAGAGAGAATGTGTTAAAAGGGAGCTGCACTGTATCTTTTTTCATTGTTTGATGAAATAATCTTTTTCACCCTTTAAGTGGTGTGTTTAAAAATCCTGGTATTTCTGAAACAAAGAGAATACACAGCCACCGAGCTAGCTGGTTTTTATACCTTCCCTTTCTGAGTATTGTCCTTCAGTACAATACAGAGCCATTTCTTTGTTCTCACAAGCTAGCAGTTAAATTGTATGTAAATGTATGCAAATTAGATGCTGTCTAATAAAGAGAGTCATTAGATGGAAGAAATATTTAGTTTGGGGGGGAAAGACAGAAAAGAAAGCAGGTGTATTTTGCAATAGAAAAATGTAAGATTGCGAAAAACCCCCTCAAACTTTGGGTGAGGGCATTTTATAAAGCCATTAAAATATTTTCTAAAAGACTTGCCCTACTCTTGATCCTTTTTTCTGCGTGCTTTTTTATGTATATGTATGTACACTTCTCTGATCTTTTCCTAAAACTCACACTGGCTGTGCTGTGTATACATACTGGACCAGACATGTAAATACT
Organism: Eurypyga helias; assembly: GCF_000690775.1. NCBI lineage: Eukaryota > Metazoa > Chordata > Aves > Eurypygiformes > Eurypygidae > Eurypyga > Eurypyga helias. Next base: position 175,236 of record NW_010245461.1, on the reverse strand, counting down.
GTGTACTTAAATATTTGAATTCTTTTGAATCATACAACTATCAGTTTGCACACGTGTGCCTTGTATTAGGGTGTGTGCTTTGCTTACCGAGTATGTACAGGTGGAATCTATGTGGTGGATTTTATTTTCATAGATTGATTTATTCATCATGCACACTGACTGGGTACCTTATGCTCACTAAATCATCTTCCTCCATTTTATCAACCCCCTCCTCAACAATTTTAAGCTTTTTTTTTTAAATTATTATTATTCTCCCCATTTTATTTATCCACTGAATCTCAGTGCCAGATACGTTGCTATTCTTTTGCTTGCATTTTCTCCCAAGTAATCCCCTTTGAGGTATGTACCTGATTTAAGCCTGAAGCAGCGGTGACCTTTCTAAACAGGATGAAGTCATAGCCCTACTGTCAGGTGTCGGAGCACTAAGAGATGCTAGGAATGTGAAGCTTTGTGTCATCCGGAGCTGGAGATTCCACACCTGTGGATGGGGCACTCCGCGCCCATCTAGGCTCTGAGAGATTTAAAACTGATGAACCCTATACTCTTGCCACTTCTAAGGAGATAAAATTTAAGACTTTAATCTCTCTACTTCAGAATCTGTAGTCCCGCTCTTTCAGCTCGTCTTTGTGGGTGGATTTTATACCTAGATGACATGGTCAATTGTTTTGAAGTTACTGCTGTATTTTGTTTCTGACGGTCAGTTATCGTGGTTCAGGCAGGTGAGCCGACGGCTGAATGTCGAATGGCATCTTCTTTTCCGTTGCAGTTTTGCAAGTCTGGAAGTTTAAAGGCATGCATGTATATGTGTATGAAGTCTATGTATATAAAAATAATGTTGTTTAAATATTTACATATAAAGCCAAGGGATTGGCTTCCTTCCCAGAATTACTGGAACTACCTTCCCCAGGAACATTTGGACTTGAAAAATCTCTACAGCAACACTTTTCTTCTGAAACTAAACAACTTGTGAAACGACTCCCTAGCTCTGCACCCTTTGCTGTTCGTTCGTATGGGTTCCTTTGCTCGGGGTGGGGAGAAGCCTCTGTGCACGGGTGACACATTTCCAGTTAATCACAGTAAGATTCTCTTTTATTGCTCTTTCCCCCCACTGTTTCTTACTGGCTTATTGTATAAGAGAGTGTTGGTGAAAGAAACTCTAGTAGGGTGGGAATATTTTTGTCACAGGTCTGTGCACTGTGCTGCACCGGGGCCGCGTGCAGTTCGGAGGCAGCAATTCCCATCTGGACAGCTGCAGGGCAGGCAGACTGATGGCTCAAAACAGGCTGACTCCCCAGTTGCCCAGTGTCCAACCATAGTGGCTGAGCAGCCAGCAGAGAAGCCATAAGGGTGTCTGCTATGTGGTGGGAAATCTAGGCAGGGTCACTGTAAAGAGACAGTGGAGGGTTGGCAGTGAATATTTTAGGGTGCTCTTGAAGGTATAATAGAAGATGTGAGGTGACAGTTGCTCTGTGAGCACTGCAAAGAAAGTCTGAAGGCCTCAAATGGGAAACAAGTGGTGCAGGCTTAGGGGCAGGAATCTGGTTGGTTCCATGGTCCTTCCTGTGGTGTGGAGTATTGTTGAGGGCAGCAGAGGATTCAGTGCCTACGTACTTCTGAGAATATGCATCTTACTGCCTTGCCCATCTTGACAATAATGATAATGCACTTTTCCTGCCCTTGAGGTACGTTTTGAGGATGCATGCATTAAAGGATGTGAGGCTTCTGTACCCTGTGGCAATGAATCCAAAAGCAGTACTGTAGACAGTTGTGGGAACCAGAGCAGTGGCCCATCTGGTCAGGCATCATCCTGTTCAATGTCTGCAGCTGCAGCAGAGGAGGGCACAAGAAATCCTAAACTGTAATAGTGGCACAACCAATATTTTCACTAGTGATCTTGAAAGCAAATGACTCTTTTCTTTTTTTTAAACCTTGTGTTTCTCGGGAGCTTGTGCATCTTTAAAAAATAGTTTTAAGAAATAAAATATGCCGCACTAAACTAATCCTAGAGCTAATGAACAGGCATTGGGACTAGCAGCTTTTGCTATTACCTACTGCTTATTATTGTTATTATTATTATTTCTTTTTAATTATGCAAAGTGCTAATCAGTTTGATTATGCACAGTGCTAATCAGGTTAATTATGCAAAGTGCTAATCAGTTGTTCTCTAAGCACACGAGGAGAGCAGAGGTGCTGGCAGTGAATGGTGGTTCTAGATGGGGGTAGTCACGGCAGTCATTCCTTATTAAAGGAGGAGTAGGTGAGATGACAGGGGGTTTTGCTTCCATTAAAAAGTAAATAAAATAAAAAAAAGCCATGAGGGTGATTGTTCTGGGGGGTAATGTCTTCTTTCACAGCAAGGCAGGTTCTTTTTTCCAAGCCAGCTCATGCTGTTGGATAATTTCTGTAGGGGTTTGAGTGCACTGATTTGGGCAAATCTATTGCAGAGGAGTCTTGTAATGGGTGGGGTGTTAAGTTGCCCCCACTCGATAAGTCAGAGTGCATAACTAGAAAATCACAAATTAAGGGATTTTGCTCAGTCTAACGTAGAGTCACCTTTTAAGCAGTGGTAAGTAGGATACTGATGACGTAACGTGAATGGCAGTTGATCATATGTTTGTATGGCTGAAGGTACGGCACGAGCATACAAAACGCGTTTCTTTCAGCGCAACGCCTTCACAAGCTGTAAGAACATAGGGTGCCTTATCAGTGGAACATACGTTAGGCTGCGTTTCCTCCTTAGCGCTAAATTATAAGCTAGAATTTTGTGTTTCTGTGAAACAGGATCTGTGCTCAGTAAGATATGTTCTCCTGGCAGTTACTGAAGATGCAGTGTGTGCCTCTTACTGTGCTCGGTGTATAATATCTAACCTCTGTGCCTTATTTGATTCTGTTTCAGTGTTGGTGTGGCATACATAAGCATTACTTTTTTCAGTTAGAAATGAAGATGACATTCCCAGAGCAGTGAGCTGCTTACTTGTACAAGTTTTGGGTAAAGGGTCTTAAGACACTATTGAAGTCGTTAAACCAAAAGATCGCTTGGTGTAAGGGCATCTGGACTAGAAGGTTACTGCAGCAACCGTGCAAGAGAAATTTTACTTGAAAAATTAATCATTGAAGGTGCTTACTTATGGGGAGTAGTGACAAATTTTTCAAGTGTATTTAAGGTGGGAAGTAAATCAGCAATATGTGGCTTAAACCAAAGCATCAAAATCAGTAGTATTGCCTTCTTGTCTTAGACGCTCCACAAGACACTGAGCCTCAAAACAAGTTTACTACCAGGTGTTTGGTCACAAATACTCATCTATTCTTATAAATTCATTCCGGTGTTAGAAACCTAGACATGACAGTGGTCCACCATCAAGTTTGGTGCCTTAGATCTGTAGGAGGGGAGTGTGATGCAAATATTTGTAGCGAGAGGGAGATACGCCAGTGCCCTGAGACTTCAACTGCTTTCCTGCCCCATGAGAATCCTCTGACATTCATGTGCCGCTTCCCGTGAGCTGATGGTGAATCAGGTCCCTGCTGCTGCTAGGTGCTGCTCCAGAAGAACTCTGTTTGCCTCAGACCTGAATTTGACTTGAAGTAGACCATTCCACAACCAGACTACTTCCATAGAGTTACTATTTTGCTTCCATTTATGGTCAGTGGCTCCAGTGCCTACTTGCTCTCTCAGTGCACTCCACTCCTCCCTCATCAGCTCTGTGATGAGACACAACAGGAGGGTGTATATGATCTACCAAAATGGGGAAAACCCCGACTGCATGTGATCCCTTGGCATCACACAGCCTTGCAGAAAGGAGATACTTACTTAGACATAAAAGCTGCAGCCACACACGTTCCAGATTCTCTCTCTATCTTTTGGGGTCTGGGCATATTTCTGTTGGAAGGGAAATAGTTTGAAGGTTATTGTGATGCTTTGGATATGTTCTTTGCATCATCCACATTTTTTCATACATGAGTTTAATCCTGTGGATAGAAAACCCCGAAGTTTTTGTGTACCTGTGAGTATTTCTAGTGGAAGGTGTCCCTGCCCATGGCAGGGGGGTTGGAACTAGATGATCTTTAAGGTCCCTTCCATCCCAAAGCATTCTGTGATTTCCCCTGAGTACTTAAAAGCTGCTGTAGTGTCAGAGTACCCTTGAAAGGCCAATAGCATAAACCACACTCTGTAGTATTTGCATGTTAGAAATGTAAATCTTCCTGAGGCATAATCATAACCTCTGAATTTTACCACCTCGAGTGGCTGGCCTTCTGATGAACTGAGGAGCTGGAAAGTTGGAAAACTCATGTTCTCCCGTTTCTGCTGCTTTCTTCCTGCTAAATTGCATTACCTTGCTCTGCTTCAGTTTTTCTTGATGGTAAGGTACAGATAATGATATGGACCTAATGTGGGCTGGGGGGTGGTTGGTAAGGGATATGTATTGTTTGCGAGGTGCTTTAGTATGTTTGGATTTAAAGGGGTTATAGAAGTGCAGTGGACTGTGGGGAGTTAAGATGCATCAACAGATCTTGTAATATTATTTAAATTAGTGCAAGACAGCACCAAAATGGTTTGCATGTTCCTAAAAAGTGAAATAAGTGGATGGAGGAAACTCGGTTGCCTTGACGTTAGACTGGTGAGTTAGCAACAAATAAAGAAACCCCAATAAAGAAATCTGTGCCTTCTGCTCTTTAAGAAGTGGGTCTTGAGTGAACAGAGGGTTTATTCGCTCGTATGGCAGAAAGTCATTGCTTCAAACCTCCTTTTGCATCTTCTTGAGGGCCTGGTCTTCAGAGGTGCAAGCTAACTGCCACTCAGCGCTGTAGATGCTGAGTCTGCTCATTGGCATTCACAGAACTGGGAGCTGCTGGGGAATTAATAACAAAACGATTTTAAGCGTTCAGCCTGACCTTTTAAAGTTACTGACCTGCATTCAGGTTACAAGAACATGGCAATTTTCTCTTGAGCTGCAAAGACTCAAATGTTAAATCAGTAACTCGATCAGACTAGCAGCACTTCTCCTCTCTGTTCGCTTGTGCCCAGCTGCCACAGCTGGAGGAAGGGAAGAAGAAAACTAAACACATCCATATCTTACTATGACACAAGTACTTGGAAGAAGCCCCACTGACATAAACTAACACAAAGTGACACTTTGTTTAAAAAGTTGGTTTGAATGTCTTCTCCCATTGATCTGCTGCAAGGGTGATAAATAAACACTGTGTGTGGTGCAGCCACGCGGAGTATTTTTGCTCCTACGAGTGTTTATACATTCTCTGGTGGTTGTTTGTAGTACTGTTTGTTTGTTATAAATTCCAGACCTGTATGTTTGCAATGTATACACTTGCAGGAGGGGGGCAGTCTGGGGAGTATGGTCGGGGTAGTGTTTTTTATGAACATGGCCAGATGAAGAGTGGGTGGGGGTTTCTTTCCCTCCTTTAGCATAGAGAATCAGCCGTTGTGCTCCTAGTGAGAGAGAGGGCTGCGGTGGCTGGAGTGTCGGCTAAGCGGGACCTCCTGCGCTCAGGTTAACGCACAGAGGTGCAGGAGAGAAGCCACGTAGGAACTGTCTGGTAGGAATCAGTTTAGCTTTTCATCCAGTTCAGAGGTCTGTTGGGCTCTGTTTGTTTGGGGACGATCCGTGTTTTCTCTCAGAAGGAAGTGACTGAAGTTGTTACAGATGACAGAATTCCTGGTGGCAGAGACCCCTCCTGCCCTTCTGTTCCTCTTTCACAGTTCTCTCCCTTGTCTTTAGCAGAATCTTTCCTTTTTCACTTCCTGTGGTTGCCAGCATCTCAGTCCCTAGGACAGTGGGAGTGTGTAGAGATTTTTTTGGGAACGGATTCAGGCACTTTTTTGTCCACCAAACTGGATGGGCATAGTAATGTTACGTGTAGGAATAGTTCAGCTTAATCAGTCATCATTTCTCCCATTAGGTGGAATTTTCCTTGAACCTGCACTTCTGTCATGTTTCTGATGTTCTGAATTGTTTAAAGCCTGTCTGTAGTGGTGGTGGTCTTGCTTTCTCATGCACGTTATCTATATTATTAGCTACAGGTTTCAGTGTCTTACCATTACAAGAACTTCTCTCGTTTGGTTATAAGTTTTACTGAGTTCTAACCATTTGTAGTTAGTTTTATTAGCTTTAAGTATAGTTTGGGGGGAGAGCTGCTTCTGCTATGTGTGTGCTGTTTACAGATCTAATGCTGAAGGAAAATACTTGGGTTTGCACATGCTAAAGTATTCTGATAACATCTTCTAAGAGTTCTTGTGCCTTCACGGTGTGGAATGATGCTTTAAAGAAAGTCAGCAGAATGACCTTTGTGGCAGGGAGATGTTTTTTCCTTTTCTTGAGACTTGTACATCTCAACCATGCTGACAGTAGCTGTTCCATGAAAATAAGGAGGACCTACTACCTTTATCAGCTGCTTAATTAACTCAAGAGGGAGAAGGCTGTCTGGTGGGCCTGAAGGTTGCTATACTGTTGATGACCACAAAGCACTGATATCTTGGTGTGTAGCAGACTCTGGTTTTTTTAATTGGCTATTTGAAAATCCAGGAAATTAAATACACTAAAAAAAGTGAAAGAATATTTTGCTTATCTAAAGTCAAATCCGTGAATACTAGAATTAAAGTTGATGGAGCAGTCTTAATTCAACTTTCCTGTGCTCTTCCAGTTTTTAATTATGTGATCACATGCTGTTTCCTGTGGGAACCCGTCTTCTCATAGTACACCTAACGGACCTGGTCTGAGGTTGAACAGAGGCTCTTTAGTAAGAGGCTGTTTTCTTTCCCATCAATTGCCTCACTTACTGCAAACACTGGAACATGGTTAATATATGAGGCAGGAGATAGCAGAAAATGAAAGGGTGCTCTTATTCTCAAGATTACGGTGAGAGCTGGCATGTGCTTAAAGCAAAAAATGTGCTTGAATTGAGTTGCTTGTAAAATCAGACATCTTTAGGTGGGTTACAAAGAAAGCAAGTATTTCTGCCTTCTCTTACCAACTCGCTGCTTTTAACCCTTCACTATTTCTACCTTTTAAAACATTCTCTTTGTTTTCTTTTAAAGAAAAAATAAGTCAAAACCAGGAGTAACAACCTCTCCTGGTCTTGCCTTCTTGCTCATCACTTCGCTGGGATACAAGAGACTTTCTTTTTTCCTTTTCTCCAGAAAATAACGATTTCCAGGATTTTGACTTCCACTTGGTAGGAAGTGCACTGTGTTCCACGTTACTCGCTGACAAAAGTGCACACAAGTCTTCTTGACACTTTGACAGTTTAGTTGGAAATGCTGCTCTAAGTAGAATGTGCCTGTGTGTAGCCAGGTCCGTTTTCTAAAGCACTGGGAATTCAGCTGTTTTCTCGTGAATTCTTCTTTTCATATTTTATTACTATGATGAGAGCACAAAGAGTGCTTGTTTCTTTCTTTTTTCTCTTTTTTTTTTTCCCCCTCCAGTTGACACAATCAGTATTATTTGAAGGAAAAAATTACACACAGAATGGGAAATAGGGTGGGAAAATGTAATAGGATCTGCAAATCTTTTCTGTCTTGTCTGAGTAAATGAGAGCTGATGAGAGATGCAGCACAATGAGGGCTAGGGAATGCTAGCTGAACTGGTATATAAAGATTGTTTCATTTTGCTTCATTTCATTTTACTGTATTGAATTTGAAAGGGAAAATTGCAGCAGACATGAAAGTTTGCTGTGGAAACACCTTGAGTTACTGTACCCTTGACGTGAACCTGGGCAAACATGAAAAGGAACGTTAAATAAAGTGGTGTATGAATGGTGTAGGTGTGCTTCTGAACCTACTTTTTGAAGAGTGCCCTCTCACAAAGAGTGGCCGTGCCTCCAGGGTTGTTCTGCTGCTTCTGCTTTAATCTCTTTTATTGTCCGCTAAGTCACAAATTTGGGAAAGGTGTCACTGAGGGTCGTTTTAGGGGTGTTTTTTGAGACAAAACCATACTGATTTTCAGGCATGCATTTTGTAGGATTATGTGGCAACATCAGTTTTGCATGCAGACTTCCAAGAAGATTTTAAGGAGATTATTTCCTCCCCATTTATACCCACCCTAAAGGTTCATCTCGCCTTTTCAATTTAGTATAATGCTAGGACAGAACTTAGGGTAGCTTGGTCTCGGGCAGGATACTTCTAGACAATTTTACTGAGCGTGTTACAAGCTGTAGTGCTTTTATCCAGCCGGGGTGGCTGCATGTCGCTTGCTAGAAGGAGGAGCTGTAGTTAAAATCGGGTGTGAGTCAGTTTACTCTGAAAAGTTATTTTTTTTCAAATTATCATGCTACTTCAGGCGTGGGTAATTCCTAAAAAAATGGGGAAGATAGGAATTTTTTTTTTCCTAAGTCAAAGTCAGTCATGGAGGTCTGAAATAATGCAGCATGAACAGCAAACATTCCTGCATAAATCTCTGACAACACAGATTATAAGATTTGAAACTCCTGCAGGAGCTGCTACTCTTGAGAGATATCTTTGATGATAAAACTTATAAAGATTAAACTTTAATCTAAATAAGCAAATTGCAATGTTCAGAAGTAAGAATCAACATCCTTTTCTTCAGAGCCCAGCGGGTGTGATCCCAATGCAGGTTCATGTCATGAGCAGATTTAAGACTCTTGCCTTGGAAAAGTTTCCTAAATTTCTGGATTTTTAGGAGGTAGGCGCTCTTGGCAAGCAGTTTGCTTCGTGCTCTCAGTCGCTTACCCATGTCCCCGAGGATGAAGAGGCTGGGGAAGGGTTAGTGGGCATGGGAAGAGAAATGCAGGGGGATGGTTTTGCTTTCCTCTGATCATAAGGGTGGTTTAATGGCATTGTGTAACGTAGCTCTTCTGCCACTCCGAGGGCAAGGGAGAGATTGGGTTATTTTTTAATTTCCTTGTTCCCTGCTATTGCTGGAGAACACATCTCCCTCAAAATGAAGACCTGGCAAGTGCAAGGGTATGCACAGGGGAGTGAGCATCTCTGGATGTGACGCATTCCAAGGAGCATCTCTCGAGCTCAGTATCTGCTGTTAGTTTAAGCACAACCCTTTTTTTTCCCTGGCTGTGGTTTTGGAGTTGACTCTTCCACCCTCCCCTCCACCCCCCCAACCCCCCCAGGTAAACACCTTAGGCTCAGACAGATAAATCTTGGATAATAGAATAAAAGTGGAAAAGCTCCTTCTAGGAGCAGGTAGCACAGGGAAGATGGAAGCAATATTCCTGGTATGACGAGTAGATGTAATGGCTACACAGCAATAACAACAGTTCTGAGAATTTAAGAGCTGGTTGAAATCCAGAACAGGTTGATTTTTTTTTGGGGGTGGTTAAGGAATAATTCTGTATGGCAACCAATCTTTTCTGCAAATTATTTTAGTCTAAGTCTTTATGCTGTGCAGTCTGAATAGCTATCCTAACTCATATACAATAGTAATTCAAGGAATATTCTTTTTTAGCAGAATAAACAATTTTTTGCTGCATGACGTGAAATGCTTGTACTAGTAAATTCCACAGACAGCTTCTTCCCCCCCCAATATTGTTTTGTCTGATTATACAACCTCGAAAGTTTAAAATTGACTGGTTTACTGTAAGAAGCATTAAGTAAATGCAATCTCTCTATTTTTAATAACAGTAGCTCAAATTTCATGTGAGATCACACTAGTCCTCCAGTGTAATTAAGTTTATGGTTTTCTTATGCACTTCAAATGTCTGTGATGTGCAGTTAATAGTATTTTTCAGACAAGTATTAGGACACCTCGGCAGTGATGCCAATGTGGGCTGGTGTCTATCAGCAGTGCAGACACCACTAAGTAATGGAAATTGCAAGACACTGTTATAATTTGTCTAAAAATATGCATGACAGCATAAAAAAGCTTTTTTACCTGAGTTTAAGAGTGCCAAGACTCTGAGTTGGAGTGAAGCTTCATAAATGAACTGGGCATGAAACATGGATCTGAGTCCAGTGTGAGACCAAGTATGGCTGAATATTGGAGATCATCTGCTTCTTGGACTTTGTATCATGACTGTGCCTCGAGTTTGGTTTCCACTACATAAATATTAACTATAGGCTGCATTTTGGAGAAAAGCTTGGGATGAACTTTTCATCTGTGCATATACATGTATACACACATATTAATTTTTTGTTCCTTTAAAGGAATCATGATTTTCAATACATGAGGATTCTTCTCTTATTTTTAAGGAAAGGATATTATGCTGAAGATGCCTAAGAATTCCAATGAAATGGCCTGACATTATTGAAACAAAATATTTAATTGAACTTAAGGTGGAGACTTTTTGTTTATTTCAAAGAAGTTTTGATTTTCAAATTTTTGAAGATGAAGGCCAAAACTTTGAGTTCATGAGGAGGAAGATTGTTTCTGACTTGGCTCTATCCAACATGCTTGTTGAAAGAACACTGCAAGTTACAATTATACTTAGCTGGGTTTGGATGTAGACCTGGATCTGCCTTTGCAGTGTGCGTCACAGCTCTGTAAATCAGAACAAGGTCTGATTATTCCGGTATCTTGGAATGTCTGGGCCTGAATCTGTGGTGTCAAGATTTTGGAATTTTTGGTATTCAGCTTGGTTTTGGAATTTTTGATATTCAGCTTGGTTGTGTATAGAAGTGAGCCCCTAATCCCTTTCTGGAACAGCCCTCTCTGATAGGATGGGACTATCGGAAGTAGCAGCAGTAATGGTGAAGTTCTCACATGGCAAAAAAACCCTCCTCCTCTAGAACGCTGAAGTACAGCTTGCTTTATGTAAGTATTGAGGGACACAGTAAAGGCCAATAGATAGTCTGTGGGGCAGCTTCTCAGTGACCTTCTTTTAAGCTCATGAGCTGCCTCCTGTGCAGTGCTCACTGTGTTGTGAGGGCAGCAGATGTGGAAATCTCTGGCAGGTAGCCCCAAACTAGCCCTTCCCTTCCTTTCTTAAAACAGCACATGCAAATGCTAACCGACTAAGTATTGAGGGACACAGTAAAGGCCAATAGATAGTCTGTGGGGCAGCTTCTCAGTGACCTTCTTTTAAGCTCATGAGCTGCCTCCTGTGCAGTGCTCACTGTGTTGTGAGGGCAGCAGATGTGGAAATCTCTGGCAGGTAGCCCCAAACTAGCCCTTCCCTTCCTTTCTTAAAACAGCACATGCAAATGTTAACCGACTGTTTGTTTTGTTCATGCAAATTTCTGCCCATGCAAATTTAAGCTGCAGGTTTCCTTCCTTACACATAAAGGGGTTGGAATGTCCTTTTGAATGGGAAAGAATAACAAGGATAGTTTAGTAGAACCATCTCTTTTTCTGTGTTCTCTTCAATCAAACGAGCATTGCACAGACTTCAGCAAGACTGCTCCATCAGTGAGGACTGCAGGATTTGGCCCCGCAGGTATTATCTCGTGTCAGTCCTACGGGGAGCTTTCTCTGCCATTTAGGGGGAGCTGTGGGGGCAGGAAGCAGAGCAGTTGGGACAGGCCATGGGAGAACCTGCCGAGGCATCAACTGTCCGTCGCTGGCTGGGAGCTGCTAGTTGACCTTTGAGAGAGCATGCTTTATATGAGAAAGTGATGAGTGACTGGAAATTAAAACAAAAGAGTTGAAAATAGAGCTATAATCAGTCTAGCCCGGTATCTCAATAAACCATGGTGAATTCGGGGCAAACATCGCAGCAAGTGCCACACCAGTGGGGTCGTCCCCCCCATTCCTCCTCCCCTTGCATTAAATCTACATTTGGAAGGTGGATGGTGCTGACTCATAAATTAAATTGGAGTAATACATACAGTGTATATATATTTCTGTCACTTTGTCTCAAATTAAACACGAACCTTCTCCCCTGACAAGATGATAGAAAAGTTAATTGCTCGCCCTGGCTTTAAATTGGAATTTGAATTTGCAAAATGCTAAAGGTTTATGAGATCTAAATCATGAGGAGCTTAAATTACATTCCTGTGATAAAATATTAATAAATCAATTAAAACATAAGCCGAGTATAATATTACTTTTTTTGTAGGAACCTTGAACACAATAATTCATTAGAGTGTGCAGTAACAATTATTGTATCTTTTTTAATTTTCTTTTTTATTAGTTTTTTTTTTTTAAGCTGGGGAGAAGGCAACATCAGATGGGAACACACCACACAATGGTGGAATATTATCCCAGCACCAAATCCTAGTCATCTCCTAGTAATGATGCACATACATACAAAAGCATGTGAGCTCCCCTCGCTGCAAACATCGCATCGTGGCTCCAGTAGAGCAAGATGCATTCTCTGCAAGCTGGGGGCTGTCTCCCTTTCCAGCATGAGAAAGGAAGGCTGTAGGAAGGAGGGAAGTAACCTCGCTGCTCCTGCTTTTTTACTGCTTCTGCTTTTTTTTCTTTTTTTCCTTCCCTTTTTCTGATCTCTTCCCATGCCATTTTATTCTTTTCTAATCATCTCCCTATTCCCTTTTCCCTTTCTGGGTACAAGGTCGGTATGATTAGAGTGTCAAAACCATCAAAAATTCACAGACCTTTCTGTAAAGCTGGCCTGAGTTTTGTGTTGGGGAAACCTAGGCTAGAATTGGATTTTTTCTTAGTAGATGTTCAGTGATGTTGTGAACAACTCTCACAGCTCTAATCTTTACATAACCCATTTCTGTGTACTATATAAAGAGCACTTCAGGCACAGTATGAAACTTAGTTATTATTTGAGGAAGGAGGTGTTATGCTAGCTCAGCATGCATTTCTTATATGCAAACATTAATACACAAGGAATGCAATTACTACATATACCTTCACACCTCCAGTACCTGCGAAGGTGTGGATTCCTTCGTCAAGTGCTTTCTACCTTCTGCGAAATGACTGGACGGCACGTCGGATACAGCTATGCCTGGTATAGGGTCTAATTGCTGTTATTACATTATTTGCGTTGAATTCTTGAAACATTATTTAGCACAAATTACATGTTAGCGCCAAATTGGCAGCTCTGGGGACTGAAGGCTGCTGTATGTATCCATAGCATAGGTACCGCGGCTGAGTGTGCTCTGCTCACCCCCACCCCTGCATCCCGGAGATGTGCACAGCCATCGCTCCTGCCAGCCTTGAAGCATCTACTGCCTGGCCGCGTAAACCGTGTACCCTCTCATTTTCAGTAGGCGCAGGGAAGACGGCTGCTTGCTGTGCCCCCTCCTGCGGGTCACCTGAGCTGTGGCAAAGGGGCTTTTGACTGAACTGGGGAATTTAAATAGAAGCCCAAGTCATGGTCCTCCTCTTAGGGGGCAGGTGGCTGGTAGAGGACTGTGGGCGGTAGGCAGGAGGGAAGGGGTGCGCAGCTGCTGGCCCCCCCTCTGTCTGCTAGCAGCCTGCAGCCATCGCGCTCGCAGCGGTACGGGGCAGCTGCTGTTGGCCAGCTGAAAGCAGTTAGGGCCAGAGTCAGCTGGGGAAAGCAGTGAGCCCAGATCCAGGAGCAGGTGGTGGTTTGTGTTCCTAACCACCTGTCTGAGTAACGCTTTCCTCTACTGCCCAGAAGCAATGACAGGCTCCAGTTTTCCCTCTGTATGGGATCCCTCATGATGCTCATGGCCCTCCCCATGGTGACACCATAACCAGTGGATTCAAGGATCCTGCTTTACTGTGCTTCTGGCTATCTGAACTCTGGAGTGACTTCAATTTACAATTAAACTTTAGTTTCTACAGGCTTTTCCATTTGTTGTCCCTCTGCTGATGAGGCCAGTCAGGATCTGTTGTAATGATGCAGAATATAATAAAACTTTGTGTATCCAAGCACACGTACTGTCAGCACTGCTACACTCTTCATCAGTATTAAAGAATCAGTTGTTAGTTTTTATGTGTATTGCTCTTCATTATCCTCTTTTTAAGTAGGGGATGTGGGAAAAGTCACTTTCCACCAGCTCTGAGTCACGTAGCAAGCTGGTGGTGGAGACTCAAGTAGATTCTGTGTCTTCCAACAGCTCACCCTTGCACTGAACCTCCCCAGAATTGGAGAAACGCCAAAGACGAGGATGCCTGTTTATCAGGAAGTAGAAGGTGATCATTGAGCTCGTTTTATGCAGACGGAGAAGCAGCTATCAGAGGTGATTAGCTTCGTGTGGCTACCAAAAAGAGCTAGTGTTTAAACCACCAAGTTAAAACTAAAGCCTTCATCTTACCATGGCAGTCTGATCTTCCTTTATGATGATTTTTACAGCAGTAGGTTGTTGAGGGTTGACCCAGTGTTGTTTATTCACGGTACTTGATAATTGCATTTGGATTCCATACTTCACAAACTCTGTTTTAGAGTGTGACTGAATCTTTCCTGTAAATAAACTTTAAAAATTGGATTAGTTGAAGTTTGTGTATGTGTAGGGAGGTGTTCCAGATTTTTCTTGTGTACAGGGATGACTTCCAGCAGAAGCTAAGAAAACTTTTGATGCCAAGTTCTTTCGCAGAAAGATATCCCTGACAATCATAGGAGTTGCGCTGGGAAAGCTCTTTCTCTATGGCACGCTGTCCTGCGCTGGGAGGCCAGACTGCATGCGCAAGAGCATCGTTGCCCCCTGCCCTCCCCAGAGCCGCCCACTCACTGTGGCGCTGGGTGACATCAGGTGGTGAATTGAGGCTGGCGTATGGGCTGATAGAAATGGGTTCGAGGGCATGGACTGGCCAGTGCCAGTGCAGGTGCTACCCGACAGCTTTGGGGATCGTCCTATCCAACACCTTCCTTCCCTGTCCTGCGCGGGGCTTGCCATCCCTTCTTTACCACTGCCCCAGGGAGGCCGCCTGAGGACGGATGGACAGACAGACGTTTCCATGCCTGTCGGGGGGCACTGAGGTTCTCGCGGATGATGGTAAACATGATTTGGCTCCTGTGCTCTAGTAATCAGGCTTACTCGCACTGAAACGGAGATTGCTCTATTGCGGTGCCAGGCCTCTAGCAATACCAACTGTTAAATAATAAACAGGCCCCGGTTGTTGGCAGCGGCTCCCCGGCCCCCCACCCCTGCCAACATGGAGTACCCATTTTGTGGGTTTACCTGCCTGACTGTGCTCTAAAGCACGGGCCAGTGCCTGTGTCTGGTGGAGGTGGAGGCAGCACGGAGACATCAGTCTCTGTCTAATCTGCTTAGTTTATTATTCTCCCAGGACCTGGGGTGATATAGCAAACATGCAGTGCTTTGGCAGCACTAACAATGACTGTGCTGTCGTTCTAGATAATATTACAGACTTTTGCCTAATGCATGGGATATTTTTTTTTCTTTTCTCTGTTCATCTGCCTGTTCTTTAAGGTCTTCTTTTCTTTTTCTTCTATATTTTTCCTCTCTTCTTTTTTTTTTTTGAGGGGGTGGGGTAGCTGCTGGGAGGGACTGGTTCCTCCTTAATCTGCTCTGTTCTTTTCCTGTGAATTAAAAAACAAAGTAGCATGTTGAACTGGTCTGTTCTCCTGTTGGCCGAGTGGTATTTATTGTTTTATTGCATTAAGAAATATTAATATGCCTTTTTCCTGTAGTTCATGGTTAGAATGAGCATTGGAATGAAGAGCAAATTTTTTAGTGAAGGAAGGAGCTCCATTATGGAATTCACTCCACCTGTGGGGAAAAATACTACAGCAAATCAGCCTCTGTTCTTATCTCCATTTTGGCCACTTCTGTAGTTTTAACTTGAGTTCCTTATTGCTCTGTACACATGTGGAAAATGGTATGTCCTGTTTTATGCAGAAGTGAAGTTTAAGAGCTTGGAGATAAGTTAGGAACAATATTGTGATATTGTGAAGAAGAAGAGATTGTACTGCAGAGTTAAAATGTAGCTGCATGAATAGAAAGGAGTGTACATATTAATTTCCCTTTCGTTCTCTAAAACCTTGAGTGGAACACAAGCCAGAATTTTCACTTGGTGGGATAATGATTTTTTTTTTAATAATTATGATACATGAAATGAATTTCAAACAAAGTTGTTTCCATTCCATACAACTGAAAAGTCCTATATTTGGAGTCAACTAAACTTTGTACTGTTTAGACCATTTTTGTTCATGTGTGAGAGAATTTCCTGAGCTGTGGGTTAACCATGGCATGGAAGCTAAGGAAAATCTTTGTGTTTTCAATAAATATTGCACTATAAAAAATGTGGTGTCTTCCAATGGTTAGGGGAGGAATGTTATAATAAAACTTCCTATCAACTCTACCTGAAACTTCATCCTTTGTCATATTTATGACAGGTGTCAATATAAGGAAGCAAATAATTAGTGATCAGACCTGGGAGCACTGCCCTGTCAGTAATTTTCCTCTATGTAGCTTTGCTGTTACAGGTCTGAGAATCCTTTAACCTTTTAACCCTGTAACCTTGTTACAGGTCTGAGGCTCACAAATGCTGTTTCCTCTTAAAAGAGGTTGTGTAATATATGCATATCTGTCAATTTTCAATCTATGAGTCCAGTTAAATACTCCCGAATAAGGTGGAAAACTTGAGTTTGTCTAAATCCATGGGCCAAATCTCGTCATATGAGATGTTCAAAACATCTAGATGACGTGAGGAGACGAGCACTCTTTGCTTCCCATGGAATTTGGTTTCCTAGCATACTTGAGCACTCCTGAATATTCTTGGTTGTTGGTTTGTTTTTGTTTGGATTTGGTTTTTTTTTTTTTAATCACCCCTGAAGGCTTTGGCCTGAACAAGCATCTGGCATTTGATGCAGCCTGTGTTGAGACTGCAGCAATGATGACTTCCCTGTTTGTTGTCTACTTGAGTAGATCTCTACAGGCAGCCTTTTGATTTATTCTCACTGGGAACAAGTTGGAGTTCCGTGCTTCTGCAGGTCTTTCAAATATGGGAGAAGTACCAGGCAAAGAACTTCTTGGTTAGCATGTTCTTTCTGAAAGACATAGAATTTACATAGTTTAAGATTTTTGGGGATTTTTTGTTTTGTTTTTTGGTGGGGTTTTTTGGTAGGAATGTTAAAGTGATGCCAACAGATAATTTTCAGGAGGGTGGAACAGGGCAGCTACAGGTATGCAGGGAGAGGCAGTGCACTCAGGAGATTAATGAAGTGCCTTTGCAGCTGCTATTGTAGAAGCTGGAAACCTTGTTTCATTAAGCAGAAAAATAAACTACGGAAACAGAAGACTCCCTCTCCTTCTTTCTAAAAGTGTTTCCTTTCTTAAAATGCACATTTTTAATCCAGTGGGAAGAGTCTTTTCTTACTGCTGACATACTCCTTAAATCATATTGTTTTCAGGCAGTAGGTAGAGTGTGTAGATGAGTGACATTTGCTTGTAACTGTAACTAAAACATAGTTTTAGTGACATCAAAAAAAATATTGCATTTATAAGCTGAACCATTTACAGCACATAGAAGGAAAATTCAAAGCAAGAGTTAGCAATGGAACATCTCTTATCTCTTTCAGTGCCTGCCGCCGTGCCATCTTGGGGGTGATGTATTTAGCAAAGAGGGTTGTCTGATCAGTTATTTGGTCAAAAGAATCCCCAGGAAGAACTGGAGGGAACTGTGGGAGTGGTTCAGTAGGTGGTGCTGTTCCCCTGAAGCCAGCTGTGATGCTTGTGCCCAGCAGGATGTTTAGGGGGTATATATTTTTACAGCTCTAGCTTTCAAATAAAACCTGAAAATCTAGCTATTTGTTACCATAAAAATCTCATTAATATTTTTTGGCAGCTCTACTAGTATTCTTAGATACATATTTGAACTTGGGGGGCATGGGAGCAGGAGATATGGTAGAGGATAAAACATAATGGTTTCAGAGTCATCTCATATATACTTCGAACCTGAAGCTTGAAGTAGATTTCAGGATCTGTAAATTCCAGAAGTCAAAACTGGAAAAAACCCAACCCCACTGAGGCAATACCTGGGTTGATTTTTTCCTTGCTGTGTGGAAAAAATTCCTGCAGGTAGCACCGAACTTGCTTTCCAGTGCAAGGTAAAGTTGAATCCCGAAGCAGACCAGAGAGGACTGCAAACATTCCAGTGCTGGGAGTTGCTTGAATGTGAGCCCTTGGTGATGGCTCTCCACGGAGCGACGCTCTAGTGAAATACAGTCACTTAACTAGCGAACAAAGCAATGCTTTTTTTTTCAGAGGACATGGCCAGGATCTTTCAGAGCTGTCTCCAGACTTTAGAAGGGTTCTTAGAAGTCTTCAGAAGCAACGAAACCTGCTGCGCTGTCTTGGGTGTACATGTAACTCTTGTGGGAGAACTGCTTGTTACGGTCACTTAGGAAGAAGAACGTTCTACTTAATTCTGCAGATCACATGAAAGGAAATTTCTCATGTTATATTTTATGGTTTGGGGTCAGCAAGGAACATTAGATCATCTAGTTAGGCTTTCTGTGTGTCACCAGCTATTGGATTTGTCCAGTCATCCCTGTTTTGAACCCAGTTATGCACAGACAGCATCTCTCCATCTTGAAACCATCAGGAGGTTAAAACTCCTCCCTTCCATTGATAGTTTTGTTCCAATGGTTAATTCCCTTGCCGTTTAAAAATGTGGGATTTGTTTCTGGTTCGATTTGACTTTTCTTTCTTGGCTTCATGTTCCAGACTTTGGTTCTTGTTATGCCTTTCTTCACCCAATTGAAGATCCCTTTAGGAAACAATGCAACAAAGAGAAGTAAAAATGCCTTCCCTACCCTACCCGCTACCTCCTGTTTATGCCTCTAGGGATTGCGTTAGCCCTCTTTGCCTCACTGCGCTGGGTGTTCATGTTCAGTTGTTTATTTGTTCTGACCTCTAAATCCTTTTCAGAATTGCTGTTTTCCAGGGTGTAACGCACCCCACATGCACCCATGTCCAATCCTGTGGATGCAGCTTATGTTCCTTTTTCTTAAAGGCATGCCACACTAAAAAGTTTTGTTTGAATGAACAGAAGCTTGTGCAAATGCCTGATTCTCCCCACCTGTTGCTACCCTGTTCTCCTGACCTTTTATCGGTCTTTGTGTCACCCAGAAACTTTTATTGGCAGTGATTTTATAACTTAGGAGTCATTGATCAAATTACAGAGTAGTGTTGGAGTTATTCCTGATTTTACCAGTGTCTTACTAAAAATACCTGTTTGAAGACCCCCTCAGTAAGATTTTTCTGAGTGTCTTCTATTAGTTAGCTGTTCAACATGTGCTTGCATTGACACACCTGGAATGCTGTGTAGTAGTACTAAGACAAATGCTAATAAAACTGTAAGTGTATATGGTCTTATGCTTAGAAAATTTACACACTTACCAAAGAATGAAATCAGGTTTGTTTGACAAGACTGAATTTCCATGAAACCTGTTGACTAGCATGAGTGACCCAGGGTCAGTAGAATTGTACATTTTGCACACTTAGTGGTTTTTTAATGAGCAGGTATAATTTTTTTTTAAATAACAATAAATAAAAAAGGCAAAAATCAATGCTCCAGGTACAGCAACGTAAGTGAGCGTGTTTTAATTAATATTTGGCAAGCCAGTCTGTAACTTGTTTGTGTGACTGTGGATGGAATGCACTGGTTGTCCTAGTGACCACAGGCAGAGTGGACAGTGGGGAAGGTGTCTAACTGGAATTTTAATCCATCAAAATGCTTGTGGGATTTCTTACAAAAGTTAATGTTGGATCTGAATTCTTTTTTATTTTACATAAAGCATATGTATGTGCTTTGTGGGCATCGACACAGTGCTCCCACAGTCTTCTCTTGTTTGTACCAAAGTGCAAAAGTGAAGCTTGGTTTTCCTCAGCTGGTCTCTTCTTTCATTTTCTAAAGTTCCCAAAGGGGATCTAGAGGGGAAATCCTTAAAGTACCACAGAGCTGTAGGTGCTGAGGAGCTGGCTGTGTGCTGTGGAGGCGGGAAGCCTATGGCTCCTGTAAACATCTCGGTGCTCCTTTCAGAGAGCTCGAGACGTGATTTTTCTTTCCTATCAGGTCTTGAGATGTTTTGCACTTTAAATGCCCTGTTTGTTCTAGTAAGCCTGAAATATTAACCATTTACATTAACCTCCAGAAGAAAAATGTTGAAGGGCTCTGCAAGCAACATTCATGGACTACTGCATTTGACTCTGTCTAGTGTACAGAAATTTGCAAGATGTGGATGAGAGTTATGTGTATAGAAATATTTTAATCTCGTGTAAAATAAATGTGTGGATTTTATTTTGTCTCTAGGGCATGGAGACTTGGCCAAAATTGGGCTGGCACGGATGGCAAAAAAAAAAAAAAGAATTAGAGTATACAAGAATGACCTACTTAAAAATTAAATTGGAAAAAAGAGTAATGGCTTGTAGCTATGGGATAATGGAATTTGGGACACTAGTGACTACACTTCATCCTAATCTTGCTTTTAATTGACAACAGACGTGTTTGCTTTATTGTGGAAGGACTTTGTGATCAACATACCTTTGCTGCATGAAACACTCGTCCTTTTTATGAGGCTGTTCAGAGCAAATAGTTCAGGATTCCAATGTCCAGCTCCAGGATTTTAATTTAGATCCATTTGCACTGTATTCTGAGAGAAATTCACCCTGATAATTATGAAGAACCACCAGTCAGTCTCTTCCTCCCTCAAAAATCCACACGTTCTTTGTAAACACTTAAACTTCTTCCAGTTCAAAGGATGACATAGTGAAGGCCAGTGCTTTCTGATGAACATTGTGTGGCTGGTTAATGTTACCCCTATTGAAAATATTTGGGCTAGGCACTTTCTTTCTATATGGTGCAAAGAATTGTTGTTTCTGATCTGACTGGTCAGAATTGTGATACGAATATTTTAATTACCATAATTATAAGTTGGAGAAGTTGAAACAGAATTTAAGTGATCTCTGTGCTGTAATGAGAGATAAAATTCATGACTCTCAAACCTACTCTTTTAGCACTGGACTGGTGCTTTACTCAGTAGCCATATTCTGAAACTTAATGAATGCATTTTGTTTTCAGGAGAAGATTCTTTTACAAGGCAGTTCTTGGTGATAAACCATTTGGAATAGCATTGTTTTACTTACTGGAGTTTCTTCACCTACAAATTTATTATCATTTCCTCATTCTTCTTGATGAAAATGGCATTCTAGTCTTAGCAGTTTATCTGTACATTCAGTCTATAAGCCCTTCCACCTTAAAAGTTCATAGTAGATTGGGTGTGATGCCATGTGCCTTGGGGAGCCGGAATGATTTATTAAAATCCCCACCCTTCATCCCCTTCCAAATACGACAGTCAGAATTCAAAGTGAGAATAATTACAGCTGTGCAGTTAGAGCAGTTCTGAAAGACAGGGTAATATGAAGACTCCAGAGGAAATGTTAACAATTCTAATAGTTTTTCATAAAAGACAGAGAGGCGCTGTCAAACTGGGGCTTTAAACAAAGGATGGTTAAAAGAAAAAAGAAAGAAAGAATTAAAGGCCATCAAGGCCCAGTTGAGCCATGGTGCTGAGGCCAAGCAACCAAAAACTTGTCTAAAATGCTGATACTTTGCTAGCCAAAAGAAGACACTTCTATTATCTGCCCCACTAGATAAGTCACAGGGGGACACAGAAGAAAGAAATAAATCTCTTTCACTACCTCTCTGTGAAACACTAAATTAAGGTTCGTGGTTACATTTGACGAAGAAAAAGTGTTTCATCTGTGCCGCATATAGTGAACTCTTAGTGCGACTGCTGCCTTTATACAAACTGGATGGCACGCTGTTGTCCGTCATCGCTTTCTTTTCCTTTTTTTTATCCATGTTTTGAATAATTCATGGGGAAAATGATCACTTCATAATGCCACAAACTCACAGCAGGCAAAACTAATTTTACATGATATGAAAACAGATTTTATTTATTTAAGAGTAATATTTAAAGAAAACAACAACTTTTTTGACACCAGCTGCTGGGAAATAAATAGAATATTTTATGACAGAAAAAAAATCCAAATGCGTTAAAAGCTGTTCCTGAGAGATGGATTAAAAAAATAAAATATAGGCATTGGCAGATAAATTTAAACTTGATGGTCACTGATGTAATTCCACTCCTTGGGGGAATGAGGGATAGTTTTCTGGAGGAAAAGAAACTTCAGAGGAGTGGTACAGGGTGCACAAGAAGTTCTCTGAATAGCTGGTCTCTGTGTCCCAGTGACTGGTGACAACTTGGGTGACGACTCCACAAGACCTTTTACATCCTCTAGGCCAGATGTCTTGGGTGGGTTTTTTTCTCCTTCAGGTGTCTGTTGTGTGAGAAGGAAGCCTCTTTTTTTGTCTGGTTTTTCCATATCTGACCTTGGCTCTTTAGCAGAGGGAAATATGTAGAGCTAGGATGCGATGTTAAGTTACAGCTCTTTTTTTTTTTTTTTTTTAAACTTGAGGTGGCTTTATGAGTGCTGCAAGAGGTATTCTGGAGGGGAAAAATATATCTATAAAAATAAAATAAACCTGATGCAGTACACTGTTTTTCCTTTGCGTTCTGGAGCAGG
Organism: Eurypyga helias; assembly: GCF_000690775.1. Classification (NCBI taxonomy): domain Eukaryota; kingdom Metazoa; phylum Chordata; class Aves; order Eurypygiformes; family Eurypygidae; genus Eurypyga; species Eurypyga helias. The sequence continues at coordinate 152,885 of NW_010245461.1, read as the reverse complement.
ACAGAGAGCTGCCCTACAGCTCGGGGGGAGCAAAGGCAGGCAGCGTACAAGCCTTTCCCCTCCGTGCGATCTGGCGGATGGCGTGGGGCTGGGCTGGGTGCCACGGGCTGTCCTGGGCTTTGTCCCGGCTGCCCGAGAGTCCAAGGAGCGAGTGGGTCGGTGCCCAGCTTCGGCGGCGTGGGGTGCGGAGGAGGAGGTGGAGAGGGGGAGGAAAAGCTGCACCGTATTTCGGCGCTAGAGCAGTCAGAACAAATGCCCTCGGTAATATAAATGTTGTTTATTGCGTTTTCATGTAAAATTGTTTAACTTAAAAACTCTTAGTGACAGAGGGAATGTAAATCTGAGGCTGAGAGCCTGAGTCACCAGCAGAAGTTTATTATTATCCCTGATAACAGCTAAATTCCAGCCTTCCTGCGTGCTGTAAAATGGGGCAGTTTTGTCTATTATTGGCGCCGTGTGCACTGCTACAGTGAAGGGTTTGTCAGCAGTTCAGCTGTAAGGCCCTATTTTCACGGGTTTATAACTCGACTGTTCAAAATTCACTCCAGGCTGGAACTTGGCACACAGGATGGAGTCTCTGCAAGTTGTGCTGGAACTTGGGCTGTCCTCAGGCAGCTTCCTGACCGTGTTAAAAGACATGAGGCGTTTGTACGGCTCCTTGCAAAAGACGGGAGAGAGCAGGGACAAGGCCCAGCATTTTGTGGCTTTCGTTAAAAAATGGGGTTGGATTCCTGCATGCTTAGGAGCACCCTGCTGCCCCTCAGTACTCTTGCACATCTGAAATCTGGAAAAACGCTTATTTAAATGTTACGTAACTTATCTGTTCTCTTCCCTGTTAGTTTTACGTGGAGAGGAATCCATCAAGCCTTTTGTATGTTTTTATTTAAATGGGAATTAAATGCACTGTTGTTTTGCTATGCTTTAAGGTTTAAACACTATTTAACATTTCCACTTAATTAATTGCCATTAATTAGTTAAAAGTTGAATAGATATTGGGCGATATAACATACTCCAGGATTTTGAAGTATATTGTTACTTAATATTTCCAGTGATATTTTTGAAGAGATGCATCCTAATGTGGTGATACAGTTGGACCCGCTGGGTAGTTATAATGATGCAACCTTTGCTCTGACCCAATGCCGTCTGGGACGAGGCATGCTGTAATCACGTGAAGAGAGCATGGTTTGGTGTATTTGTATGCTCTAATTCTTCAAGGTATGAGGATCAATGCCTTTTTTGAAGGGACATTAATTTTTCAAGCCAGTTAAGGTGCTTTTATGGGGTTGTCATCTTGAAAGTAATGCTATCAGATTACTTTTGATTTCGTAGCCGGGTCATGATGATCAGGGAGTACCTTCAGTGCTGCAGACTGGCAAGAACCCTTTAAAGGAAGGAAGTGAGTAGCGGTAACTCTTCTTGTGATTATACAGATTTATGAGTAGATAGGTCCATCTGTGGAAGCTGAATCTGAAGTTGACCTGGGAAAATGAAATTTTCTGTGCATCACAATCAAAAGCATGGGCAGAAAATTATGGGAGCGAAGGTTGATTTGAGGTGTACCAAGAGGAGAAGGGTTAAAAAAAAAATCAGTGGCCTCTGGCATGTATGAAAAGATAGTGCATGTCTTATCATTACTGCATATATAATCTGTATTTGAAAAAATGTGTCCATACTTTGCACGTACAATTTTGTTTAGATTTTTTCAGCACGTGACCCATTAAGGATCTAATTCTTGGCTCATATCTGTTGATTAAAGAACAACACTAGAAATGGAATTGGCCCAATGAAACAAATTCTCTTATGCAGTCATAAATCAGAAATAACCCTGAATTTTCATACAGGTGTCAGTGCTCTAGATTTACACTAGTATATATCTAAAATCAAAATTTGGCCAGCTATCTAAAATTTGGGAGTTTTGTGTTGTGAAGTAGCAGTTGGCTGGCATAGACCTCCTTTTGCTGAGGTCATCTGGTCTGTCCGCCAACATCCACGCCTGCAGAAAAAATCTATTATCTTAATACCCACCTTTCTTGATGGATGACTCTCATACCTAACCTTGATTATCTCTGGAGAAAATAGTTAAATACAGTCTTCTGGGACTTGCTACCAAATATTTAAACGTCTTATTCCATTGGAAATAGTAAATCCATGTAAAGAATTAACTAGCAGTGAGGCTGGGTACACCTTCTGGAACTAAGTTTTGCTAAACTTTATTCAAATTCAGGCACTGTTGGCAGGGCATGTGAAAGAGCTTCAGGTCAAGGGGGTGCCTAACTGATAGAGTTCTGCGTGCTCCATCTTTGAGGTCTCAGTTTAAAAAGCATCAATTAACTCAGTGTTACCTTTCAGTGCCTTTCTAAAATCTTTCATTTTAGACGAGAGGCCTGCGTGCAGAATTTAAGAGGCTTATTCTCTTACACAGAAATAATGCTGCTAAGCTGCTAGAAATCTCAGCAGCTTAATATAAATGTTCAAATAAAAAAGTTGGTATTTTAACTGTATAACCTTCAAATATAATTAATAATGAAATCCTAAGCAGGAGCCTAGGGGAAAGCATTTGGATTCTTTCTATTTGTGGAATAGGTGCAGGTCTCTAGTGTGCAGTTGAAAATAGGGACTAAATATGAGCTGGTGATTTGGAAATCACTAATGTGTGCTGCTGAATACAGTCGGAGTTGGGATATAAAGTAGAGCACAGGAGAGAATGAAAACAAAGGGACCTGGGCCACAAACTTCACGCTCAGATAAAATTCCAAACTTGCGTATTAGGTGGACGTATTCAGATGCAGGGTTTTTTTTATCTGGCCTGAGAATTAAATTATGTTATCCTGGCAGTGCAGGAGGTAGTATGTTAATATTTTTCTTCATTCACTTACCAGTGCCACCCAAATTATTATTCTACAGAATAATTATGGGAAACAAAGAGGGTGTGTCATGGCTACAGGTGTATGATGAGCCTGTTAAGGTGTCTAGCTTTCCGGAAACACGGTGTCCCAGGGAACGATAGTGTTGTCGAGAGTTAATGCGAAGGCATATTCTAACTCAGAAAAAGCAGAAAGAAACTGGCCAGGTAACCAAGGGTCTTCTCAAGGACGGTGCGTGTTCTCCAGTGCGGTTGGAATACGTTGCTCCTTCTACGCTTACTCTTTTTGGAGCCTGTGTACCACTTCCACGCTGGAAGGAAGCCTGAGAGGGCCACCAGTTTGCTCCTTGGTGTAGTGCTTAAGCTCTGCAGTAGTGTTAGCTGTGAACAGGAACTATGCGATTATGTGCCGGAATTTTGGCCTCCATAATGAAATAAGGAGAGAGGAACACTGCAGGTACTTCAAACATAAGGGATGTCCACACAGAACCCTTCCAGGGTGTAAGTGGAAAAGGCAGAAGCCCTGAAAATGACTGGTTATTTATTTCTTATTTTCCAGCTCTTTAAGCAGCTTGCAACACATGCGGTAGGTTTGATTAAGGTATAAATGAGGGTCAAGTTGGAGGTTGCTACATGAAAATCCTTGGAGTCACATGATTGGGAAGGGAAAACAGAAAAAAGATGAGTGGCAAATGAAGTTTGGTGTACACAATAGTCAGCATTTACACATCGCTGCCACGCTGTGTGACCTGAGCTATTGCAGTTATCCTATGTAGGTATCCGTTGTCATTTTACTGACGGCGTCTGGAAGAGTGATGGTATTGGCTAACGGAGCAATCATACTACTTGTCAGAGAAGAAAAAATTATTTTTAGACTTGTCCTTTATAACAACACCCTGAAATGGTTGATGATGCCTAAAAGGGACAACATAGAAGTCAAACCGTTACTTCACATAGTCGGTTTTCAAACAGGAAGAAGCAAAAATATCATAAAATGTGGAATGGACACTGCAGATTCACTCCCAGTCTGCTCTTCTAGACCCCCACCCCAGCACGTATTTCAGTCTGGAGCCACCTCCTGTGTTGCAGGCCGTGTTGTGTTGTCCGTTCTCTTACAGTGGCTGCATCATCCCTCCTCCACCTCTCGGCACCAATAACTCTTCGCTGCAGGAGCCGCAGCCCAGGTTTTGGTGACCATCTGTGGTGGTAGTAGGAGAAGCTCTGTGCTATGCTGCCTTCTCCTTGGGAAAAAATGCTGAGTTTATGGAGACGCTCACACATCCATATCCAGCCCATTGCTAACCAGCTCACTAATGCTTTCAGGTTACACTGAATCTTTCTCCCACCTCAGGCAATTGAAGGATGCACTAATGAATGACCGTTCAGCAACTTCAGGTTGTTTACGTAGACTTGAAGTCCTCTTTCACATATGGTGGTTGTGTCTAAATGTGCCTTGTGCCATTCACACAGTTACTTGTTTTCTGAAGCCAGAAGCTGACTGGCTTGAAGTTGCAGGAAGTGAAATAAAGTGGAAATCAACTTTTCCCCTTACTCTGGATTCAGAATTATGTTCTGGACATCTTAAGACATTACTAAAGATACTAGGTATCCAAAATATTAGCAGATTCCTCAAAATATTTGAGAGTTTTGTTTAAGATCTCTTTAGCAACATTTCTTAAACCCCATATATTCCTAGCGCATACAAATTATTCAACTTAGCCGAAGTCAGATAGTAAGTGCTTAATAGATCTGGAATGCAGGTCTAGTCTTTGGACTTCTTTAGCTGCCAATTAAAAGCAGAAGGCTTTTTGTTGTTGGTGATGGTTTTGTCAAAATGGTGCCTTTTGGTGATATCTAGTCTTTCTCCCACCTGAAGAAGTTAATGAGAAGATTTCTTGTCAGACAGTTCCTTTTTATCCCGACTGCTGAAGGTGGTAGAGGAGGAGAATGCACTTCCAGTAATTTTCAAGGAACAGTTCAGTGAGCACTGGAATTCATGAATCTAGGTTTCCTGCAGGTTAGCGTTATGGTTGATTGACTCGCTGCCTAAGAAGGTGTGACCTCTCACTGAAGTGTTTTCTAGTTTTTGAGATGTTTATAAACCCAATTCTGTGGTGCTTAAGGTATGAACTTGTACTGTTGGTTCTGTCTGGAGGGAATTAATAGTGTCTCTCTCTCCCCCTGCCTTTCTAAATGAAGCTTGCAGGGATTAGCTTTTTTATTCGGGGTTATACCCCTTCAGCAAATTCAGTTGAAATTGGTAAATTAAAAGAATATTAGGGGAGGGAGTGTGTCCAGACAGCACAGTTTTAGCCTTAAGGAGACCAAGAGAAAAAGTTGGCATCCAGAAACAGGATGTCTTTAGTTATTTCAGGTTTAACTAATGATTTGCTCTATGGCCTTTGGCAAACCACTTTCCACTTTATCCAGTAAGAAAATACTGATTGATTGAATCGATCTCTGCGTGGGATGAGGACCATTTTCAGATTCCTGACTGAGGATCTCGGGTTTCTTTATTGCCAAATGCAGAGAAGGTAGAAGGTGATGGTAAACAGGCTGTCAGTATTTTCTTAAGATATGCTGACATATGTCTTGATAATGATTCATACTGAAAGGTTTGAGCAGGTTCTGCTGATTGAATAATGCAGGTGAAAATGTTTTTCTGAATTGAGGGCAGTTTGGGTATGGACTGTGCAGCCTGAAGAAAGGAGACCTAAGAGCATTTATGGATTTGAGAGGTTTACCTGAACATTAGCTTACTGTTAATAAAAATATCTCCCAGAAATCAGGAGAGATTTGTTTAACCCTTCATGTACTATCTATGATATATTGCCAATTGAAATTTGCCATAAGAGAAACAGACTACCTAAGTTTACTTTCTTGGGGTTTTTTGGGGGGTTATACCCTGTCGAATCTGTGCAAAGTGAAGCATCAAAGCTTATTTTTCATTCCTTTCACCTGTCTGTAATGTATGATAGAGCAAATCCCTCCCCTTTTCTCTTATTTGATCCTGTGATGTGATGGGAGCCTTGTAGTAGGAAGCTGGGTATCATCATCAGTTACCACAAATGAGTGTTTGGGAGACTGGTAGGTCAGGCCAGCTTAAAGCTTAAAAGCAAATCTTGACTAGACTGGCGTTCAGCAACAATACCTGTAGCCTGTAGTCCTTAATCATATTAGTTATTATCACTGAATATTCAAATAGCTGGTTCTTAGCAACCCCAGTCTACATTAGCTGTGAGCGTCTAATACCAGAGTGTTGATGCCTTGTGGTTGTCCTACCATCCCGGGTGGCCTTAGTCACCAAGGCTGAGGTCATCAGTCAAGAGGTCTTTCAAGAGAAGTGACTTCTTGTTTCCTCATGTTTTAAATCTGCTCTTCTTTCAGGTTTTTATTCTTCTCATCCCTCTTCCCTCCTCCCTGCCCTCCCTCCCCCCACCCCCCGCAAAGGGAGGTAATCTCATCTGCTCCCAACATGATCTTATTTTTAAGCACTTGCTCTATTTCTACTAGACATTTTTCCACCTTAATCTTTGGGATTCTTCGGGTTCCAGCAGATACCGTACCTTCCTGTTCTGTGTCCTTTTTCTTAGCCTGCATATTTTCATACCTCTCCCATATTTTCCTGTACTCCCTTTTCTGCAGCAATAACACAAGTACCCATTTGCCTCTTAGTGATTATAAGTTACATACTGGTGCTTAGCTGTATTATACAATATTAATGCATTTTGTCTGGTTATACTGTTAGTATTACGGTCTCCCAAAATATTACATACTCATGTCAGTGACTCTGCAGTGTACTTACGTTTAGTTGCAAGGCAAGCAAATATCAGTTATATCCATCTTAGTGTACCTCTACTTTAGGCATGTAACAGCCTCTACTTTGGCTACACCATGGGTTTTCCTAAAGAAAAAACTAACTTCTTTGGTCAAACTCTTTCACAGAATTTGTTTTCTATCTCTGTGGTGGTGGAACTAGATGATCTTTAAGGTCCCTTCCAACCCAAAACATTCTATGATTCTAAGATGCTCCTTAGGTTGGAAGGATAATGAGAATAATAGGTACAGCTCTGCATAGAAGGTCGCTTACTGTTCCTGGCTTTTAATTGGCTATTGTGGGACATCCAAGAGCCCCAGATAGTTCTGATTAGTTGAGTTTGCTATCCCTGTGGTCCTTGAACTTTGATTGCTTTGTGTGCACAGAGTTTGAGCCGTCTGTCAGGCATAAGGCTAACCATTTGATATGTCATAAACTTGACATTTCTTGATTGTGTAATGAAACTGTTGGTGTTTTCAGAATTTGGTGTAGCACTTCATAAAAAGGAGAGGGTGTTTTTTGTTGTTTGTTTTTTTTTTTTTGAGGGGGGGAGGAGGAGGAGGTGTTGTGTGGTTTTTTTTTCTTGTGGTTTTGTTTTTGGGGGGGAGGTTGGGGTGGTTTTGTGTTGGGTTTTTTTCCTGTGGAATGGAAAGTTGAGATGAAGCTGATTCCTCTACAGGGGTCTCTGATGCTACCAAATTTTCCATAGTTACTACTGCCACATATGGTTTTCTGTACTCCCTGGTCTCTGAGTCTCTTTTTTACATTCTGTGACGAGTCGTCAGTGAATATCAGCCAGCAGGCATAAAGCAAAAAATCTCAGGGATCATCAGTCAGAACCTACATTAGACTATGTCAAATTATATTTAATGCATTTTTTTCAACTCAAGACCTTGCTTTATTTATACCAATAGTTATTAACAGAAGGACAACTTGTACCATTTGTCAAAAGATGGTAAACTGTGTGTGACAAAGACCACGTTAGGATATCTCCACAAATGAGTTGTGAAGTCTCAGTCTGCGTAGCCCTTATCTGTAGTGGAGAAAAGCAGGCGGCCGCTTCTGGGCATCTCTGTAGGCAGGGCTGGGGTCGGTGGTGGTGTAACAGATGAGTTCAACACTCTGTGGTCCTGGTGGCATTGCTTACACACTGTCAGTGTAACATGACACCTTTCTTAAATACAGAATGAAGTACTGACTATGAAGAGGTGGTTGAAAACTACAGATGTTCTGGTTTGGAAGAGAGGATCCTAGAGCTTCTCTGACGTCCTTGCATAGTTATTTTGTATAGGCCAAGCAGAAAGGACTGCTGTTTTGGTTCTCAGTGTACAACCCAGTTGGCATGGCATGACATTATGAAGAACCATGCTACTTGATTGCAAAAAGGAACCTGCAGTGATGATTCACTTTATAATTTTATTGCTTTCCTTCACCCTTGCCTCTAACCATGTGCTGTATTGCTTTAGCTTTTAATCTTCCACTAATGGCAATGATATTCTAGGGTGAGTGATACTAACAGAGCTATCTGTAGGAGTTTCACTGGCAGTAGCACTTAATTCTTCTTGGAAAGATACAAGCTCAGTTTTGGACCTTTACACTTCAATCTCATTTTGAGAGTGTTCAGTATGATCTCAGAAGAAGGAACAGACTATCGTTCTCCTGAAAATTCCTGTCTCGTCTGGCTTATCTGGCTGTATCTCTTTCCTTCAAGTAATAACAATGACAGACATTATTTTTCTGTATTTTGCTAGAGGACTTCTTGAAATCCTTAGGTGAGATTGCACACAGTTTCAATTCTGTATTGAAAGTTCTATTGGTTCTTTTAGTAAGATAAGCATTTTTCAAAATATCACTAAAGAACTTTCATTGAGAAACTTAACACGTACGTGGAAGAATAAAAACCACTTTCCTATTCGATGCCTCCAACTTGAATATTAAATACTACCATCCAGTGTTCTGTACCCACCAACCCAGAAGTTGTCCAGGCCTTTCGGGAAAGTAGCATTGTACCATTCAAAGTGCAAGGAGAAGCTACAACAGCAAAGAAAAATAAGGAATCCTTTAAAAAAAAAAAAAAAAGAAAATTTTTATAAAGGAGACTATGACAGCATTATAACCTGAACTCTCTGAATTTTAAGTTGTTTTTTATAAGCCATATCTGATAAAATAAAAACATGCAATTTGCATAAAACATGACAAAACTTGGGATTGGTACAAGTCGTGTCCCTCAGCAATGCACACAAGGTTCCAAAAGGAAAAGAACATCTGCATTTCTTTATGTATGTGTCTAAATCTGTGTGTATAGACAAGAAACTTTCAGATCGAAAGTGCAGAAGTTCCTTTTCACTCTTCTTCCTCTTCTCTTCCTACTGTACTTAGGACTTTCAGACTCTTTTTTTCCAGAAAACAAAAAAAAGGCACAGATTTCAATTTTTAGGATTGCAAACTCTCTTTAAAGATCCCTTCCACTTTAATATTGTTGGGTTATGGCTTTCAAACAATGGCCTAAATTCTACCAAATTCTAAATTTCAAACAATTCTACCTAAAAGGGCAACATGTTTACAAATTGTAGGTGAAATGAGAGTACTGTGTTTCCTGAACATCTCTATTTTTAGCACGGTGATAGCTCAGAGCTACGAACCCTTCCTAATTGGAACTGTACTTGTGGGAACTTAAAGATAGGGTTCTTAATATTTTCCTGATATGGACACATCTCAACGTGGGATGCATCTTAGGAAATCTGAGGCAATCCTCATATTCATAGCTGCGATGCTTCTCTCCCCTCCAGGTTGGAATTGTGTAATTTTCTATCTGAGAACTAACTGTGGTTGCTTCCACTCCAATGTTAAATGTTGGATGTATTTTTAGCTGTCTTTTGTTTTGTTGTTTGTTTTCTTTTTTCTTTTTTTTTTTAATGCAGTTTAGCAACTGGGAGTAAGGTGAGCCAGAGCAGTGTGACCGATGAGTTTTCTGCAGGCCATCGGCAAGAGCCTTGCCAGTGGTATGTGGCCCGGCGTGCTGCTTTAAGAGAAATGGTGGTAGTGCATGGCTCTTCAGAAGTCCTACAAATAAACACTGGCCTGGAATGTTTTGTTAGCGTTTTAAGAACAATAAGGGAATGCAGATTTAATAGGCTAATATGTTTAAGTGGCCTTGGTACCATCTTACTTAACACAGTGGGATTTTCTGCAGCCTGCAGGGGTAGGAAATAGTTCTGTACACATTTACTGTTTAGGACTTCCTCCTTTTGGACTTAATGTGGGTTAGAACAAATTAAAAAGCAACTTTTCTCCTGTAATCCACCAGTGAAAGAAGCATTTTAAAATACGTTAGAGGCACCTTTATTTGTATCTGTGAACATCAGGTTGCTGCTGTACTGGTTATTTTTTTATTAATGAAGAATTCCAGCCAATGAGGACAGAAAGGAGATCGCTGCCTACATAAAACTTTCGCTGGTTTGAGCAAAACAGCTCTGGAGATGAAATATTTCTCTTTTGCCCAAATACGAGGTTCAGTCACAGTTAGGAAACATAATGTCACAGGGCACTGTTAAAGAGTGGAAAGGTAAGGTAAAAGAGAGAATTGCATGAGAGAGGCTTGTGGCAGAGAACCTGACGGCTGGACGTCCGAATTCTGCTTCAGCATCTTCAGATCTTCTGGGGGAGTAATGTAGCTGTTGTTAGCATCGCCATATCCCTTCATGGAAAAGAAGGTGTGTTTCTGAATAATTTTAAGATTCAGGGAGGAAAGGCTGATGAATATGTTTGGGAATTTCTGCCCAGTTAATATACCAACTGGTTATAGGGACATTTGACTACATGTCCTGAATGAAAGCAAACCCTCACTCAACTGGCATTAAATAATACAGTATTTTATGTAATAGTGTCTATTAGTACACACAGATGCTTAATGAGAATTTATAGGTGTATATAACTCCTATAATTTTCTACTTTTTCTTGTATATTGTTGCCCTGAAGTTTGACTTCTTATCATATTTCTTTTTTTCTGCTTGCATACATTAGATTAAATGGCCAACAGCCGCAGAACAGGTAGCCACAGCGTGGAATAGCAGCTGGAATTTTGTTTTCTGGCAGGCTTAATGTATTTTGTGAGGGCCTTTACTGTGGAAGACACAGGTTCAAATTTTGTTCCTTATGCATTGCCTAGTGTTGAGGAGGGGGGAAGAGTGAGATGGTTCTGGTTTGCGTTATGTCAGAAATGAAAAGCTTGTGAAAAGAAGCTAAGCAGCTCCTCCGTGATAGATCCACTTCCTTTGTATAGTGTTTGTAGAGAACGTGCTTCAGGAGTGCTGAGCTCTTTGTGGGGGAGGTGCAGAGGAGGGAAGGAGAAGGCTTTTAGATCTTCCTGCAAATTATAGGCAGGTTCATCTTTGGTAAATGTAGATGCATCTCGGTCGTGCTGACAAAAAGTCTTGAAGGATCTCTGCTTTTAATTCCATAAAAGTATATTGAAGAAATAAAAAGTTTAGTTGTATAATATGTAAATGATTCTTTTTTGATTTGTGAATATTATTTTCACCGTCTTAGCAATGGGGCCTGAAAAATTTTCCTGGGCTTAGTGGCAACACAAAGGCATTAGATCAAGAGCGTTCCAAGATTCAGACTGGCTGGTATTTGCTTATATCACCATGACTGAATGTTACCAGTTTTCAAATGCTTTTTTGTTGTTCAGGAAATTTTAAAACAGCTTTGATTTCAAACATGTAACTTGGCAAGTGGCTGGTCCATAATGTGTTCTAATCACTTCTGGTATTTTGGAAAAGACTTGAAAAAGATTGAAGTTGTTATTTTATTAGAAATCTCGTTAGCAAGTGCATATCTGAACAACTTCTCTTCTTTACCTGGAACATAATTAGCATATGGTCTTGTGGGCCTTTCCCCAGTATTAGTGTTAAGACGATGGAACTTAATTTTGTGTTTTGCTATATGCAGATTTTTGCTAGAATTCCTTTACTGTTAAAAGATTTGATACCAGTTTCAATACTGTTGACCACCAGGGGGGTGCATTTGATCTCGTCTGTTTTATTTAAACATAGATTGTGGAACAGGTTGAACACCCAACCTTACTTTTTTAATAATAGTATTTCATTGCCTATTTAGGAGTGTTTTGATTTTTATACTGCAAATGGAGCCAGAGTGAATTTGAGTCTTGGCACTTTGAACAGTTGCAGAACCCCTACTCACCTGAGCCCATGCCTAGCGCGTACCCTTCATGTTATGCATTTGAAACGGTGATAAATGTTGCATAGATTTACGTGTGTACACACTGTAGCTCAAGGTCCCTGGAGTAACTACAAACATCATTTGTATTGGACTAGGCGGCAGGATGCTGAGGTCTCTGAATCCAGTCCTGCAATGTATTTAGATATACTTTGCCTCCAGCAAAAGTAGCCATTCCTTTTAAAAATCCATTTTAAATTTATCTAGTAATTATTCTGTTGCTTTATTAGCTATATTTTGTAGGATGTGGCTGGCCGCATAAAAACCTTTTTGTTGTTTTTGCTAATATTGAAAGTAAATGGAAGATTATTTTTCTCCTTTTTTCCCCCAAATATTATTTCCTGTTCTGACACAGTGATCAGTTCGAGTCATGGCTGATACATTCTCTTTTTCTGTATTGTTTCCAGGGAAAAAAAAAGAATACAATAGAGCTTTGCCAAATCATAATGCAGGAACTGAACTTCCCTGAACTTTTGAATAGTTCCAGCTTGGTCTGAATTTCACTTCTTGTAGGATGTCGTCTAATTAAATGAGAATTATATATATGGACTTTACTGGGAAATATGTGAGAGCTCACATTGGTGTTACACTAAAAGTTTAAGCAGCAGATTTACAATACAGTCCAAAGGTCTCAAAATCTTCTGGTATTAAATTTTCAAAGATTTCAGAGATGAATGAAATTGGGAGGTTTTGGTAGCATTGTCCCTGTAATATTGAATCTCAATAGCCTGTACAATAAGATATTGTTCAGTATCCTCCTTGGGCCGTGAGCTTAATATGGCAGTTACATAAACTGAAATAATGTGAAACTTCTGGGCATGGTTTGTGCATGACATTGTGCAAGATGAAACTGAGTTTGGACTCAGGTTAATGGCCTACTGGCGAAAGAATAAATCATGTGCCTAAGTAAAAGTGTGCATTGATTTGTGCTTCTGCTTATGGTGGCATAAATTCAGGCCAGGCATAATCTGGAAGAGTCCTGATACCACTTGGGGTGCACCTGCCTGTATGATGTCCAAACTTAGCCTATAGTCCTAACTTTCTATTAAAATGTAGCATGTCCCTTTTTGCACATCAGAATCCCAGTAGGCCCTTTTAAAAACTACATTACGTGGACAAAGTAGGCAGCTGCTCAGACTAGCAAAACAGTGGTGGACCTCCTGTCCATCTAGTATGTTCCAGGGCCCCAAAATTCACACTTGCTGCTCTGGAGTGCTGCAAGGGGGTATTGCTACCCCTCATTCTTTCCAGTCTTCTGGCATCAACTACAACTACAAATTATGCCTCTGTGCTGATACCTCTTCTCTCCTTGCCTTTTTCATGAGAGGAGTGCCACACCTTCATCCTAATTCCTTCTCTTTCTGCAGCAAAGGAGGGGGAATGGGAGCTCTGCATGTGAACACAGGAAGGCAGATTCTCTCAGTGCAGGCAGAGAGATCATAGAACCATAGAATGGTTTGGGTTGGAAGGGACCTTAAAGAACATCCAGTTCCAACACACCTGCCATGGGCAGGGAAAACTTCCCCTA